>NC_041392.1:585773205-585779939 GCF_002162155.2 Triticum dicoccoides | reverse complement strand
CGCCCCCCTTTCCTTCTCCCTCTCCCTCTGCTTCCTTCCCCCTCTCCCCCTTTAGGTGGAAACCTACTAGGACTTGGAGTCCTAGTAGGATTCCCCTCTTGGGGGCGCGCCATAGAGGGCCGGCTGGCCTCCCCCTTGCTCCTTTATATTCGGGGGCAAGGGGCACCCCAGGGACACAACAATTGATCTGTTTGATCTCTTAGCCCTGTGCGGTGCCCCCCTCCACCATAGTCCACCTCGATAATACTGTAGCGGTGCTTAGGCGAAGCCCTGCATCGGTAGAACATCAACATCGTCACCATGCCGTCGTGCTGACGAAACTCTCCCTCAACACTCGGCTGGATCGGAGTTCGAGGGACATCATCGGGCTAAATGTGTGCTGAACTCGGAGGTGCCGTACGTTCAGTACTTGATCGGTCGAATCGTGAAGATGTACGACTACATCAACCGCGTTGTGCTAACGCTTCCGCTTTCGGTGTACGAGGGTACGTGGACAACACTCTCCAACTACAAAAAATACACTTCCGTGATGATACGTGTTTGTCACAGTAGGTCGCTTTTTTTGTCATGCTTGTACATCCATGACAAATTTATGACAGAATCAAGATAGTCATACCTGTGTTGTCGTAGAAGTGTTCCATGACATTACCAAAATTATCATCACGGAAGTGTCCACTTCCATGATGATAAATCGCGCGTCACAGAAGTGCTTTCGTCAGGGGTGACCGACACGTGGCATCCACCGTAACGGAACACCGTTAAGCTATCGGGTCGGGTTTTGGATCCGATAACCCGTTAACAGCCCCGACCAATGGGAAATTTCCACGTGTAAAATTCTTATTGGCCGGACAAAACACGTGTCAGCTCGTCAGTGGGTCAGATACGCGTCTACGATACGTCGACACGTGGCACAGCCCAACAGAGGCCCATTCCTGTGAAAAGGCCGACCTGTTTGACTTGGTCAAGAGCTGGCGGGCCGGCCCATGGAAAGCCTGTTAACGGCCTGTTCGAATATAGCCCATTTACAGCCCGCTAACACAAGGCCCATTACGCCCTATCCGAATTAGGCCCAGTAGCGTCATCTGGGCCATCCAATATGATTCCAGCCCGTTTTCACTTCTGGCCCATGTATGGCCCATGACGTCTTTCGGCCCATATGAGGCCCTATGTAACTCTTGGCCTACTAACGGCCCGTGGTGAAACTAGCCCGTAATGAACAATGTATCACTTTACACCCATTAACGGCCCGTGGTGAAACTGGCCCGTAATGAACAGTGTATCACTTTATACCCATTAACGGCCCGTTATTCCGTTGGGCCGTCTCCAGCCCATGTTATCTTTTGGCCTTCTTAGAGCCCATTTATTCTTGGGCTCATTTCCAACATTCGTTTACTTACGGCCCGTTACTGTCATTTTATGCTTGTGGGCCAAATTCAGCTCGTGGTTACAGTCGGCCCGTTTGTGGTCCGTTAATATGTTGGGCCCATTTCATAGCGTCATCAAATACGGCCTATTAACGATGGCCCGTTATGGTCGGCCCATGAATGGATGCTTCCAACTCTAGCCCGTTTACGGCCATAATGCGGTCTGTTTGGCCAATCGATTATACGGCCCGTATAAGGCCCATTGATAATACGGCCCGCAGAAGGCCCATTGTTTTTACGGCCCGTAGAAGGCCCATTGTTTCTACGGCCCATAGAAGGCTCACTGTTTCTACGGCCAGTAGGAGGCCCAGTGTCACTATAATAAATATTAGCCCATGGTTATTGTGGCCTAGTTTTAAAAAATAGGTTATTGCAGCCACTAGCTAACCGCGGAAAAAGAACTACAATGACTACAAGCAAACAAATAAACAAGACAACAAGGAAAGAAATAAGCAAGCAACTAACGCTAGGCTATCACGGATATTACACATATTACATCCACTGGGCATCAAAGTTCGCCAACAGTGCAAATATAGGGAACAAAGCAGCATATCATATACACTGGTTGTCAAAGTTGGCGACCAGCGCAAATAAACGCCGTAGCAAAACAAATCCAAAACTGAAACCACTTCAGAAGATCTCAAGAAACAATATCCTGGGTACCCATAATGCTGGCAAGATGCTTAGCAAGCTTATTAACTTTCTCTTGTTTGGCGCTTAAATCCTCCAGCGCTTGCTGTTGCACCAGAAAATATGAATTCTGCAGGGACTTCCTCAGTCCTTCAGCTTCCTGTCGCAGCACATCTGATCGATGTCTTTCAACTTGAAGTTGAGACTCAAGAAGACGAACTGATTCAGGCAGCGAGTTCTAAGAGCTTGTGCCAGCAGTAGTGGCCAGTAACTCGAACACTACATCAAGACAAGACTTTTGGGTTCCCTCACTGTCGTCAAGATAGTTTTTATCAGCTTTCTTGGAGACCAACAGGGATGTCTCACTATCTTGAACCTTATCTGCATTACTTCCTTTACCATTGGATAACGCGGTACTGTTCTCCAATATTTTGTCCGCATTCTAAAAGAGAAACAAGCAGACACATCACATGTTTACCATGTTGTATATGAAACTCATTTTGGTAAATGAGTTTAGTAGTAAAGTGGGCAGGATAACAGCAGGAAACAAACATATATCTATGGACCATGGTCACTTTATGGTCTATATCATTCTAGTTTTTGTTGCCAAATCAAGATAGAGACACAATTCAAATAATATTTGTTCAAGACAAAGCAGAATAGAAAGAATATAAGTGTGGGTAACTATAGAGCAATAACAACACTTGTAATGTGCATGACATGAGAACATAACTGTTTATTCAATTGAAACTGAAATCAACATAGAGTAGGTTACAACAGCAAACCAGTTAAAGAAACAGGTTTAAAACATACCTGTTGCGCCATTGGAGTTTCAATTCCATCCTTCAAATTTTAAAATAGTTGGTATGAGTAAATACAGTCATGCAAGAGCAAAGGAGTATGAACCATAGCTACAGAACCTGACCTGAGAACAAATCTTCTTCTCCTTTAAGCATTGAGTTGGGATTCAGAGTGGTGGTCCTCGTGCTTTGGGCACTGCAGCTCCCTTACTAACTACTCGTGTTTGGGTGCTCTGTGGTGGAGAAGGTGATGTGTCAACTGGAACTGGGTTACTATCTGTCGGGGTTGGGGTTAGAAGGGGTGTGGCTGGTTCTCTGTCCAACTGGGTAGGGGTACAATCTGCGAGAGTCTGGGTTATGTGCGATGGATCTGGTCCTTGGGCAAGTACAACCGTGGTTCTATCTGCATCAACTGGTAGCACTATCTTTTCTGAAGACCGTGTTGTTACTCCCTTAGATACTTCCATCACGCTCTCCAATTCAAATGGCTGATAAACAAGAAAAGTAATTGAAAGTATAGACATTGTATGATAGACAGGTGCAATGGATAGTGGGGAATAAAAGAGGGCATGAAATACTTCATATTTATGTTGTCTAACCAAACAGGATAGCATGACACAATTTCACATATATGGCTAACTAAACAGGATAGCATGACACAATTTCACATTATGATGGCTAACTAAAAAATATGGGAAGACATAGTTCAAAATACGAGACTATGTAAACAGGATGACATGACATAACTATATAATGTGTTTATTAAATAGGTTGGCATGCCATAATTCACATACATTCACGGATAGAATGCCATAATTCAAAATATGATGACTATAAACACTAAACAGGATGAGATGATATAACTATATGATGTCTTTATTAAATGGGTTTCCATGCCATAATTCAGATAGATGATGTGTATGTACTATGTAAACATGATGGCATGATATAATTCAAATATATGATTTATATAGTAAGCAAGTAAGCAAATGGCAATCCATATATGATGTAAAAACTAAGCAATGCAAGACAACATGCATGACATGGGTAATATAACCCTGCCAAGTTTGAGCATAGACCTCAGGGGGAAAATAGGACTGGTCATCAGTCTCTGAATCCTCCTCTGAGGAGCTCTCTGTAACCAGCAAGATGTCTGCTTCAGCAGGTAGCATTGTCTGCTCTGAATACCTTGTTTTCACTCTAGATACTTCCATCACCGCTTCGAATGGCTGATGCACAGGAAGAGTAGTTGAATATACAAACGTTGTCAACAAATGGAACACGTAATACAAAAAAATGATAGCATGATATAAATCACATACATGATGATTGGCTAAACAGCATGGCATTGCATAATTCACATATATAATGCCTTTGCAACAAGATAGCATTGTATAATTCACATATATAATGTCTTGCAATAAGATGGAAATGCATAATTCACATATATGGTAATTGGACACTGAACATGTGGCGTTCACACAAAGCATGTCTAAACTAATCAAATGACATAGCAATGCGAGACACCATACGCACGATATGAGCAACATAACCCTGCCAAGTTAGAGCATACACCTCGGGGGGGGGGGGATAGGATTGGTCATCTGTCTCTGAATCCTCCTCTGAGGAGCTATCCGTAACCAGCGAGATATGCGCTTCGTCAGATAGCATTGTCTTCTCTGAAGACCTTGTTTTCACTCCAGAATTTGCCATCACTGTGTCAAATTTCTGATGCACACGAAGAGCAGTTGAATGTAATAACATTTTTGACAAACGTAATATGTAACCAAAAAAAAGGATGGCCTGATATAATTTACATATAAGATGAGTGGCTAAGCAGGATGGCATTGCAAAATTCACATATATGATGCCTGTCTAAACAAGATGGCGTTGCATAATTCACATAAATGATGAATAAACTAATCAGATGGCATTCACACAAAGGATGTCTAAACTAAGCAGATGACATATTTGATGTATAAAGTAAGCAATGCAAGACACCATATGCATGATATAACCAACATCAGCATGCCAAGTTAGAGCGAAGACCTCAGGGGGTAAATAGGAGTTGTCTTCTCCTTCTGAATCCCCCTCAGAACAGATATCTTCCTCTCGATTACAATCCGAAATGCGTGGAGGGGGGCTGCCTTTGCGCCTACCATGGAGCGACGTCTGCATGAAATTGTATTGCCATGCAAGGCTCGTCTCTTTTGCTCTACATGTTCAGTTCCATTGTTTACAATAACTTTCATGCATAGGAATAAAACATAGTGAGATTATGTAAGGAGTGCATGCAGAAATCCAGAGTGATGGTAGCAACCTGTGGATAGACCCAAAACCAATAATAGCAGGCACATAATGGCTTCAGTTAAAAAAATACAGATAATGGCTTCTTTACTGTTTGTTTCCCACCCAACATGAAACTCATAGTAGACACCGGAGATTAACCAGATAGTAGATAGATACTATTGACAGCGGCCCTGATATGTACCCCACAACCATTTAAAAACTCAAGTTTGACCATTAGTTTGGAGCTGACTCAGAGTCTAATCGGCGAACAGGACGATAAAGTAGCATGTAATATTAAGCGATGCATAACGTAAGCAGACATGAAAGAGTGAGACCTCTCTTGCGGACCCGTGTAGTCCTCGAGGTCATCTGCTCGGTTGATGATGGTAGTGCAGTTTTCATGGCTGCCAGCAGCGGGGAAGAAGATCCAAGGCGGCGAAAGACAGTCTGGAGGCCGGATCCCTGCTGTGCTGGACCCTTCTGTCGTTGGAGCAGCTAAGTTGGGGTGGACGACGGCGCAGCAGGAGCGGGACAAACCACGCAAGGTTTTCTTTGACAACTATCTGTAAGAGAAGTAATTCTGCAAGGGCTCGTTTGAATTGGAGGATTCCAACAATGCAGGGATAGGAAATAGACAGGAATAGGATAGGAATGCACGTGCAAAACAGAGAATTTAAAAACATAGGATTTCTGCCAATCTGGGTGTTTGATTCACAATAATTGGAAGATCACATGATGTAAAGAAGCATGGTGACATTAAGTAAAACCACAAGAAAATGTATGGTTATAATGCTATTATGCTACTATCTCTTAGTCTTGTGCTTCATGAATAGGAATTTGAAAAGGAGGACAAGTGAAAATTGAAATTCCTACATTTTTTCTTTCAAGGAGACACTAAAGGAACAGATTCGTGTGCTCAGTGGACAATATATATAACATGTAGAGTAAAAAAGAGATGCAACAAGTGTAGAACCTCTTTGGCGAAGCCATGTCGATCTTAGCGTGATTGGGTTGGCCGGTGAGGATGCTCTGGCTGACTTGGCTGTCGGAGGAGGGGAAGAAGATCTTAGGCGTCTGGAGATGGAGCCCGAGGTACTGCTCTACTGTGATGGAGGGTTTCATCGTTGGAGCAGCTCCGGTGAGTTGTATGACGCCGAGGCTGAAGCAGGACAAGAGAGACAACGAACAACGTTAACCTGAGTGGAATTCTAATAGCATCTCCAATACATGACGTAAAATACATAACCACAAAGTGCTAGATGTAAAATACATCAGCCGCTCATCTCTGAACTTAACTGTCGAAACTGAACTTAACTGTCGAAACTGAACTTAACTGTCGAAACTGAATTTTGCTGTCGAAACTGAATTTTGCTGTCGAAACTGAACGCACTAGCAAGTTGAGGCTACACGTCGGTCGACTGACTTTTTCATCTCTGGTCAGTCGATTTTGCAGCCGTTGGATACGAAATCAAGGGCCTGCGGTTCATCTTCAACTTCCACCCCCCTGAGCCGGCCAAACAACAGCCCCCCGCCGCCCGCGGCCGGTGGTGCGCCGCCCCGCCCGCCCCAAAAACACTCCACACCGCCGGTC
>NC_041392.1:585713850-585772589 GCF_002162155.2 Triticum dicoccoides | reverse complement strand
TCGGCTATCCCCAAGCCACCGCCCCGCCAATGCCGGCGACCACCGCCCCCATCCTAAACTCTAAGATAGATAGTGGGGTATCTCTCCGGCGAGCCCCCCTCCCCGCTGCGGCTGGTTCTTCCTTCACCCTGGCAAGCCCCCCCACCACCTGAAAATCGACTGACCCGAAAGTTGATTCAGTCGACTGAAGTGTAGCTAAATTGGAGCAGCATCGCAAGCTAGAGCAAGAGCGAGAGCAGCAGCGCGAGCAAGAGCAGTAGCAAGAGCAAGAGCGAGAGCAGCAGCGCGAGCAAGAGCAATAGCAAGAGCAGACCAGGCAGGGGAGCGAGAGCAAGAGCAGAGCAGCAGCGCGAGCGAGAGCTAAAGCAGCAGCAGGTCCTACTGATGTGGACGTTGCCGCTGAGGGAGCGACGCCGTGGAGGAAGTGGCCGGTGACGCCGCCGTGGATGGAGCCGCGCCGTGTCGGCTCGGGACCGAGCACCGGCAGCACCGTGAGATTGAATCAAGAAGAAAATGCGGCGATTAGTGTACAACCTCTTTTGTGGCGCCGATTAGGCCGCAGCCTCATCCGAGGAAACGGTGACGATGATGCTCTTCCGATGGTGCAGGTGAAGACGACGGTGTGGGAATGGAGGTGGCGCGAAAGACGAGGGGAACATCGGGGCAGCTCCTTGGAGGTGGAGGACGGGGTGGCTGAACCGGCGGGACGATGAGATCGACGACGGATCCTCATCCGGTACGGTGGATGAGGAACGTCGAGGTGTTGCTGTGGACGACGTCGTCGGGGAAGCGGCTCCGGCTGGGTGGTGGACGGAGCAGGGTGTGGGGTTTCGTCGCGGGTTTTCGCGGCCTTAGTGTATGAATGGGTGGGTGGATGGGATGGCAGTGGGGAACCATGGCTTAGAGACATGCTTGTCCGAAATATGGGGTAAGTTATGAAAGTACCCCCACCGATTTGAGGCGGTTCTTTCGGTTTAGGGGTACCACGGGCATTTCGCGTGTCTGGATTTCACAGGAGGTGGGAGTTTTCGCACGCGTTGTAATTTGGAATAGCAAGGCGCGGGTTGAGATGGAGGGAGTCGTCGGAGCACAACGAGACAAAGATATATCTTAAATATTTTGGGGTAACAAGGCGCGGGTTGAAATTTCTGGACAAGCCTAACGTGTACTGTCCCAAATCAATGCGCCCTACAAATGTCATTCAAAACTTTGAATTCATGTTATGTTCAATTAAAATATTTCGCTACGTGTATAATGCATGCAACCTACTACTGAAACGAACGTTTTAGTGCATTCCAAACATATATACTACCGCTTGAATATGAACTAAATTTGAATTCGTTTCTCTATTTGAATAAGATCTACAGTAATGATTGTTGTGAAGTCAAAGCATTTGAATTCGTTTCTCTATTTTAATAAGATCTACAATCATTATTATTGTCAAGTTAAACCATCATTTGTGTATTATCTTCATAGCACACCACATGATTAGTCTCGAGTTACATATGAACTATGTGTACTATATGAACTCGAACTAGATTTTTTGAATCCACTTTATTTTTATTTCAAATCATATTACATTTCTAGCTCTAGCTAGATCTTCATAATCTAAACCATGTCTCATATGTATAATGTGTTTATCACATTATGTATGGTGCCCCGCCCCCTACGCCTACAAGTATTTAGATGTGAGTTGCAAACACCACACATTACCACAAATTCAAATAAAATGTGAGAATGTTCGATATATAGTATTGTTTAGATTGTTCGATATTTAGTTGTAAGCTGCGAACACTACACATTATCACAAATTCAAATAAAATGTGAGATTGTTTGATGTATAGTATGGTTTAGATTGTTCGGCATTTAGCTGTGAGTTGCAAACTTCATGCATTATCACATTATGTATAACATGTGCACATCACGTGTATCACCACTATATTCATGCATGCAATGTTTAAAACACTATGATCTCCTATTCAAATATATGAATCCGCTTTCATATCAAATTATGATCTTTGTTAGTCTCTTACACCCACACAATCCTCTAACCTTTGTAGCTACCACTAACTTTCTCTCGTGCATGCACATGCCCTCCTCGCCCTCCCCCTCCCTCGGCATTCTATCCACCTGGCACATTCATTTTTTTCTTTAGGTCGTTCTCCCAGAGTCTCCACAACTCCTTTCCGACACACACCGATCGATAAACCTGTCCAGCGATGCCTGCCTACAACATACAAACACAACTTCAATCTCCTCCTTTATGTGTCCTTGCCTCGTGTCTCTCATACGGTCAAACACACGTGTAAACTCTCGGCCCTCTTTTCATCGCTCTCACAACCGCACACTCCTCCCCCTATCTAGCTAGTAGTTGGGCCTCTCGCACCACCTCCTAGCTCCATTCTGTCTGTCTATCCGTCTCGCTGGGCCTTATTTGCCTCTAACAAATGGACGTACACCGACCGATCTCTCGCTATACATACACTACAAAAAAATACACTTCCGTGATGATACATGTTTGTCACAGTAGGTTGCTTTTTTTGTCATGCATGTACATCCATGACAAATTTATGACAGAATCAAGATAGTCATACATATGCTGTCGTAGAAGTGTTCCATGACATTACCAAAATTATCATCACGGAAGTGTCCACTTCCATGACAATAAATCACGCGTCACAGAAGTGCTTTCGTCAAGGGTGACCGACATGTGGCATCCACCGTAACGGAACACCGTTAAGCTATCGGGTCGGGTTTTGGATCCGATAACCCGTTAACAGCCCCGACCAATGGGGATTTTCCATGTGTAAAATCGTCATCCAATGGGCAAGACGCGCCTATGATATGTTGACACGTGGACCGGCCCATCAAGTTTAAATGGGCCGGCCCAACTGAAGGCCCACAAGATTTTGCAGACCAAAATGGGCCGGCCCAGCTAAAGGCCCATGAGATTTTGCGGACCATAATGGGCTGGCCCAGCTAAAGGCCCACAAGATTTTGCGGGCCATAATGGGCCGGCCCAGGTAAAGGCCCAAAAGATTTTTGTGTGCCATAATGGGCCGGCCTAGGTAAAGCCCACAAGATTCTTGTGGGTCATAATGGGCCGGCCCAGCTAAAGGCCCACGAGATTTCGCTGACATTAATGGGCCGGCCCAGCTGTAGGCCCACAAGATTTTGAGGACCCTAGTAGGCCGGCCCATTAACTGGCTGCCATGTTTTGGGCCAAATGCCGGCCCATATTTGATCTGGTCCATTAATGGCCTGCCACGCTCCGGGCCTAATAGTGGCCCATATGAGACCCGACCCATAAAAGCCCACCATGTTCTGGGCCAAATTACGGCCCAGATCAGGTCCGACCCTTTAAGAGGCTTTGGGCTCAATTATGGCCCATATCAGATTCGGCCCGTCAACTGGACACTATGCTTTTGGACCCACTTGCTAAAGGCCCACTTAGTAATTCGGCCTGATATTAGTTTCTGCCTGTTAAGGGTCCGTTTAACATTTCGGCCCTATATTAATTTCGGCCTATTAAAAGCCCGTCATATAGTTGGGCCTAACTATGGCCCTGTTTACATCCGGCCTGCTCGCAGCCAATATCTGATTGGGCCAAACAAGGACCGAGACAATTTTGGCCTGTTAAAAGCCCGTGATTTGATTTGCACAATCATGGGCCGGGGTTCATTTCGGGCTGCTGCATAACTAGTATGAATTAAGAACAAAGCTACTCTATACAATAAAGAAATTACGTAACTTAGAATAAACCTACACTATACAATAAAGGGTTTAAGGTATATTACATCCACTGGGCATCGAAGTTCGCCACCAGTGATCATAAAGCGCAACATAGAAGCAGATTACAAAAACTGGGCACCATTGCAGCGTAACAAAATAATACTGAACCGAGACCACTTCCAAGACAGTTCAAGAAAGGTTAGCCTTGCGGGGGAACTGCTGCACAAGCTGCTGAGCAAGGTTGTGAGACCGGCCTAGCAGGTCGGTCATAGCTTCCAGGTGTAGCTGTTTAGCGATGAGGCTCGCATTGGTGTTCTCCACAATCTTTCTTAGAGATAGGACTTCAAGTCGAAGTTGAGTTGCAGAATGCCTTTCTGCTAGAACTTGGGACTGAAGAAGTCAAACTAATTCAGACAATGAATTTTGTGAGCTTGTCTGACTGTTAGTGTCAAGTAACTTGAACACTGCATCAAGACAAGACTTTGGGGTTGTCTCGCTATCTTCAAGATGTTTTGCCTTCTTTGCTGCAATATATGTTGGGTTTGTCTCATAGCCTTCAGCAGACTTGTGCTTTCCATTAGGCATATCACCCTGAAACAAAGCAGAGAGATGACAAGTTTTCCACGTGTATAAACAAAGATGATAACTGTTCTGTCAATTCTATCCAATTTCAAATTAGAAAATAAAGAGTATGTTCAAAATATCAATAGCATAATTTGGCATTGTTCATAATGCAGGGAGCTTCACCACACTACTGGATTACCATGTCAACATAACAAGCATAGATGAAGGGCAAAGAAAATCATTGTATCTATTTTGGATAATGTGCATGGCATGTTGTTCATATCATCAGCCACATCAATAAGATAAAACAGGAGATGACAAGGTGCAAACGTGGGCTGCTTCACCACACACTGGATTATAGATCCGCAAAAACAAGCATACATATAGGGAGTATTAAGTAATGTGCATGGTATGAATAAGGAATTTGGTTTTACAAGTAAAACTTAGAACTTACGGTTCTTACGAACATGCATTTTGGTAGAACAGCAAACTAAACAGCAGTAAACGATAGGGAGTATGAGCAAATTAAACAACAGTTGAGGATAAAGGCTTTAGAAGGACTGACTTACATTAACAGTTAACACCGGCTTTATAATGCCCTTCTCCATGTCAAGGGAAGGATAACTCAAGAATTTCAGCATAGAATCTTCTTCATAAGCATTGCCTGTACTCTACATTTTGTAGAGAGTAATTATAGATACGATAATACTGGAAGGGGTAGAGGATAATGAAGATAAGATGCAGATTGATGCTACATAATCAACTACCAATCCCTGGAAGTACAAGCGTTACAGGACAAAATGTACTGACAAGAGCAATGGGCTACACTTTTGCACTGGCATTGTCTGTGTATTCTACTTGTTGGTAAGATTAAATATAGATCTGATCTTTTTTAGTAAATGGTGGGCAAGGGAGATAAGATGCAGAAAGCTACAAAATGAACCAATCCCTCTTCCCATAATACAAGAGTGTTTTGAACACTGGTGTACTGTACAAAACGTTCTTATATTATGGGACGGAGGGAGTAGTTGTTAATGTAAGTACAGTGATAGACCACGTTCAATCCTTACAAGAGGACTGCAGAGCTAAACCTCTTCAAAAGCATTGGGTTGATTCTAAATTTATCTAAGAGTCCATACGGATCTTATAATGTCCACCAAATGGACGATTACGAGGCTAACATGTGCAGTGATGCTACATAATCAAACAGCTATGAAAGTAAGTATGGTCATACAGGGCAAGAGGTACTCACAAGAGCAATGCAGTGTGCAGTATAGTTGCGAGATTCTATGGTCCCTTGAGAACGAATGTTCTTCTGCTAACAGTTTTCATACAAGTGAGACATTAAGGCAAATGCAGAAATGTAGTTCAAATTGTGATGTGATATCATAGACAGTACCTTACGTTGCAGCCGAGACCAATGTGTAACAAGATTATTCCAGTCACCGTCGGATAAATGTAGCACCAGAGACTTTACAGAAATTTCGTTCAGAGGCTTGCCATCGAAGTGCGCTTGCCTCAGGTAGGAACGATACTTCATCAACGAGTGCTTGAAAAGCGCAACCAACCCTTGCTCGTCATCACAATCCAGTTTGCGCCTCGCCTATTTAAAAGAATGAAATCTTGTGTCTTCTGTCAGCAGAAACATATGCAGTAATGACCATGAATAACATTAGTACATTACTTACGTGTAATTTGCGGAGGAAGACTGGAAATTGTTCTGTGTCTGCGGTATAATATTTCCATGAAGGAAAGATGCGCACAAAGTTCCTGACAACAACATAAGCTTCGTCTTCTAAACTGGGAAGAAATGGAACAGGGGTCCTATTTGCTGCAATTGGGGCTCTCTCTGGTTCGAAAAGGGATTTGGCAACTGGATTTGGTGTACTCTTTGCTGGAATGGGGGTTTTGCGTCGTATAGCTGGTGCTATGTCAACTGGCATAATCATACTGTTTGCTGCAGTTGGGGTCTGCTGAGTTGGGGCATCAGAAATGACCAGTGTAGTAGGGCTAGAGTCTGCTAGAGTTGGGGTATTTTGTGGGTCAGGTGATATTGCAACTACACCTAATGGGCTATTTGATTTATCAGGTGCCACTACCTTTTCCAAATACTTTGCTTGTGCTCCTCCATGATCAGCAATCGCCCTCTTCCTTTTGAACGTCTGATACACAAGAACAACATTTGAATGGATAAATATGGTATGATGATAGATGGAATATGTACTGAAAATGGATAGGCAGGGCGTATTCACATACACGATGTGTAAACTAAGCTAATGGCAGTTCAACAAAGTAGAAGCAATGCAAAGCATCAGTTGCAAGATATGTGCGAGCAATGTAACCTTGGAAAGTTATAGCAAGTACCTTGATGGGTGAATAAGATAGGGCATCTTCCTCTGACTCCTCCACTAGGGAGCTACATTGACTTAGGTCTCCCTCTAGCTCAAAATCACTGTTAGGATCATATTCTGAGCATGAATCTGTAGGTGGAGAGTGTTTGCATTGCATTGCATCCAGACTTGATTTCAGTCCCTTAATGCCAAGTTTGACAGCCACGACATTGTTCTGCTTTATTCTTTTCATGCGCGCAAGCTCATAATCATTATGATGCTGTTCAGAATCTGAGATTCATGAAAACATAAAAAGTAGTCAGATTATCTATGGAATGCATTGCGGTTTCAACTCGGAGAGTGTCTCCCTATAAACCCCTGCATATGCAAAGTTCACCTCCCCAACTGTGCTGACCAGACCACACACAAAGATACACACCCGAGTGGCGAACATGCATTTTCGAAACTAATTTAGGAACATTTAGCTGACCAATTAAACAAATATGTTTTAATAATATCAGATTCGTATTTGAACAACTAAGCTTGTTTAGCTTGATGGGTGGAGCAGTGTTATTATGACACGAAGCACATATTCTGATCGTATTGTGATCATAAAAGGGGAAAACTCTAAGCATATATTTTTTAGCAAAAGAGGATTTTCCCTCTGATTTCTGTTAAAGAAACCACCACGGAACCAACATGATCAATTAAACCCTAAGCATGATCAATTAAACCGTATTATGGCTGTGCATGCCATGGCAGATTTGAAGCTGCAAACCGGAGAAATGATATTTAGCATCCATTGTTTGCTTCAAACTAAGAACTAAATTCTAAGAGCTGAAAAGAAAGTAGAGTAACCAAGTTAAGATCTATTTTATGGTTGAGATCAAAAAGTTGAGGAGATATGAAGTACCACCTCTCTTGCGGCGCCGTGTAGGCATCGGGGGTGCGATGGCTATCGGTGGCGTTGAAGTAGATCTGCGACCGTAGATAGATGCATCGGGGGATAAGTCCCGTTGCGGTGGAAGAGAAGGTCGTGTGAGCGGCCCCGGCAAAGAGGACGACGACGCTGATGAAGCGAGAGGATGCAATGCAAGGCTATTGGTCCATCATCGTGGATGAGAAACGTCCATCTCTAGCAGTGGACGATGCGGTCTTGGTAGGCGCTCCGGCATGGTGGAGGATGGTGGCGATGGATGTGGTGGAGGACGGAGGCGATGGATGGGGTGGCGGACGGAGGCTGGTGCGGGAATGGGGTGTTCTAGCGCGGACGATGTATGAATGGGAAAATGGAGGGAGAGGTACGGGGAACCATGTTTTTGGGACGCGCCTATCTGAAATATGGGAAAGTTACAAACTTATCCCCCGTTTCAAATTTGGACGTCTCGTCGGTTGGGGATAGGACGGTAATCTCGCATCTCCCAAATATTTGCCGGTAACTATTTCGGGCGAGGAGAGGGTGTTTTGCCGCCCACGGTTGGCGCCCATGGTGTATGAACGGGGATGACAGGTAGGGCGGTTGTGTCACGTCTGATGGAAGTTACACATCTGCCCCTATTTAAAATATTAGCCTACACCTATTTCGGACGAGGAGAGTTTGTTTTGCCGCCCACCGTGTATGAATGGGGAATGGAGGGAGAAACAGAGGTCTTTCGGACGAGCTTGAATCAAATGAGTTTTGCCGCCCATGTTTGACGCCCACCATGTCGGAATGGGCTCAGAGGCGGTTGTGTCACGTCTAATTGAAGTTACTAACCTACCCCTATTTAGAGCAGTGGAAATCGGGCCGATGGATTGTCCGTGTAATGGGTAGACAGTAATTTCCATCTCCCAAACACTTGGCTTCGGGCAGCGGATGTGGGAGTGGACATTTTGCTGTTTCTTTCGAATTTTGGGACAATAAGCATCCACGTTTACCCTGGCAACTAAATTCGAATCCATTTTGTATCCATATATGAATCTTTATAAATCATTCTATGTGTTTTTATATATCTTCAAAAGGACGACAGAGATGTATTCCACTGTCATATATGAATATGGTTTACAAATGCCGATACTCAAATTCAGAAACCAGAATCCAGTTTAAGGTGAATTCGAATATTTGGAACACTTCATGTCCAACTCAAATGTCACACGCAACATAATGTGTACTCCCATTTAGATATGTACACAAGCGATGTATCAAGATTCAAATACCGAGTTAATCAACCAAGAATGTACGGAAGTAACAGACATATAAACACTTATAGAGTATATGGATCAATAATATCAACTAACATACATAAGCCAGGCCACTGTACTTTTTTTTGGCTACAACAGCATCCTTTTTTTAGCCAGCATCTTGGCCCTTTCCGATGTGTGCCACTTATGGTCCATCTATACTAGTATTGCTGAATGCACATTCAGCCCGATTGGCATATTTGTAGGTCTGGCACAGCAATCCAAATGAAATGTCTCCAAGTCTTATCAATTAATACAGACTTGTGCTCAAATAAAATTACAAACAAAAAAACAAAAAAACAATTATTACATGATCTCTAAAACAAATGGTTTGATTGATTACATGAACAGACAACACAAAGGTTATTCAACTATGGAAAGAACATTTCACCTATGATTTACCATGTAGGAATTTAATTTCCTTTTTTCCTTCAGGACCTTAACAATCTGGTCAGTCTCAGCTTGCTTCATTTTGAAATCCACCAAATATTTAATGGTTGTCTTGAGTACTGCTTGTGATTGTGTTGTTTGCTTCCTCAACATGTCAACTTCATCTCTAAGTGCAGAAGCAGAATCTCTTTCTACCACTAGTTTAGCCTCTAGAGCATCAGCAGTTGGCAATTCATAATGCATGATTGGGCCGGTGCCACTGCTGTGGGATGATGCAACGTCCATGGGGACCTCGCTCTTTGATCTTGGGCTAACCTGTTTTGCCATTAAAGTTCCGATTGGATTCAGAAAAGTTGAACTTAGCAAAACATCTCAACTGGGAGTTATAACAGCAAACCAGTTAAACAAACAAGGAATTAAAGAGTTTCAGTTGGATGATGAAAAGTAGTTATTAACATCATTGTAACCCGCTGTTGCAGCAGCAAAGCAGTTAAACAAACAAGTAGATATTTAAGCTAAGGCAAACAGGTAATTCTTAACAGTAAGTATCAAACAATAGATAGGCGCAGTCTACAATATGATTAACAGGTTGTGCCATTATGTAATCACTAGCAAACTAAATTAATCCAAGCAACATAATTGAACAATTTTGCAATAAGTGGCTAACTAAAATTCTGAGAAGCAGGTAACTGAACTTACGCTAGTTCTTTGTACTGGCACACTGCAACTTCTTTTTCGCTTACATGGTTGTACGAAGGAGTCCATGGCATCAATTGCTTGGATACGCAGTCCCAATACTTCTTTCTTCCCACACTGCATGGGTAAGTCGAATGGTTAATCTGGTAAGATGGTGCGTCCTTGATATGTTATATGAGGACGTGTAGTCAGACTAGTTGTAGCCAAACACATCACACTGGCTTTTACTGTATATTTCATGCGATTACTTTTGGCATATCGAGATCTAAGCAATCTACAATAGGATGAAAAGACTGGCATCCTTCACATTATTGGCGAACTCAGTTCATAGAAACAAGCAATTCAACCATTCTATGGGTAAATCAAAAGCGCCACTGGAATATTTTTCACTATCCAATCATACACGCAAAAAGGGGCGACGCCACCATAGGGGCTGGTATGGGCGGCCGCCTCAGGTGGCTAGAAAGTGTGCACCTAGTTTGAGTCGTCCAGGTTGGCCCACGCTAGTTTTGTTCGTCCCAACACACGAGCAGGCAATGTAAAAAATGAAGAAAAATGTTTCAATTTGGATGGGCCAATAACATAAGTGCAAGGCAGGCCCTATAGCAGGCTCGCGGCCCAAACGAGCGCCTCCCATATCGATCGACAGTAGGAAAAATGCCAATTCATTCGCTCCAGCCTCCAGTCTGGTTCGCTCCTAACCTAGCCACCGCTGGACAGACCGCCACATCACTTCCTCGCGCCCTCATTGGAGGGCGGTCGCCGGGCTTCAAGCGAACGGAAGGACAAGAAGATGAAGATCCAACCCTGGGTGTAGCCTGAATGGGAGGCAGCAGCGGCAGCACGGGCATGGCATCGAGCTTGCGCAAACAGACAGTTGCTAATTGCAAGAGTAGCATGCGCAACGAGCAGGTACATCACATCCCTGATTATATCTAATTCAACTCTTCTATTTATGGCCAATAGTTAAACCTGACGGTGTTGTAAAACTACTTGTATGTAGGGAATCTATGAGTAACTCCCCCAATCAATACTGAACTGACTAAATCTGATGTATCTAATCAAGTTTCTGGTGCAAACATACAAGCTCATGTTGTTCTTGAGCCTGAAGTGTCTAATGAACAGACTGCTAATGAAGGATTTGATGGAAACATTTTACATGCTCCTGGTGATGAACATATAGTGTCTAATGAGGGATCTAATGCAAGCATTTTGCAAGCTCATTGAAGGATTTAGTGTCTAATGATGATATACTATGTTGAGAGAGACAGAGATTTGCAGGCATTGATGACAAGCAAATTATAGTGCATTTTCATAGCTTGAGGAAACGTCGAGGCCATCTACCAGAAAGTCCCCGTATCATGACAACATAGCATAAATACTTTTCTAATCTATTGTTTGAAACTATTGGCATACTTGTGCAGGATAGATATATTGATATGCAGTTTGCGCACTGGTTATACGTGCAATTACACTTCGATATTTTCAGCCAGAGAACGAATAATTCAAGCAGGTACAGACCATGTTTGTAGTCCTTGTACACCATGTTGCATTTTGTGTTTTTTGGTGCTTGCATCATTTAGTGTTTATAATCTGAACTACTTTGGATCATTAGCTGGTTTTCAAAGTGCATGTAGCTTCACATTTCTCAAGTTATGTTGATTTCCGGAGTGCAAGTGCCTTCGTATTTGTTAAGTTAAATGTTCGCCCCTGGTAACTTGATTCGTGGATCAGCCACTGCACACAAATCATACATGAATGCCAGTACGAATTAAATGAAATGCAGGGACTTACGCTAGCTCGTTGTACAGGCTCACTGCAGCTCTGCTTGCACTTGGGATGTTCCATGTACAAGTCCATGTTACCACTTGCTTGGATGTGCAGGCCTTGTGCTCCTTGCATCCCCCTTTGCATTTTTGACACGGCGAATGGTTGATCAAATAAGAGGAATCGACCTTGATGTTGTACTGGAGGACAGATACTTACAAGGTTATACGGGTGTGCAAGATGTGTACCAGATCCCGTAGCGCCGTCATGCTTCGCTAAAATATGGATTTGATTGTTTCAGATGATATCTCTAGAAGAAATAAGAGTTAAGGTCAGAGTTGCATAGGTGTGTAAGCTAAGAGAGCAGTGAAAGGATATCCAAACATCGTCGGAATAGTGCACAAGGGAGTGATGTGTGGATACCTAGTTTGGGCCGGCGTTTGGGCATGCTTGCCTAGCTAGAGTGCGGGTCACTTCAGAGCTGTTGAGGGTGATGCGCTGGCATTGGCTGGCCGTGCACGGATGCAGATCTTGAGTGGCAGCGGATCGCTACGATGTGGTGGACGAGACTGTTGGTGAAGCCCCAACGGCCTCGGGGAGCGGAGGTGCGATGATGTGCTCGGTGAAGTAGCCCCGGTGAGCTGGGAGACGGCGTCTGTGAAGCGCACCTGATGCGGTGGAACTCGGTGTCTGTGAGGCACGTCGGTTGCGGCGGCCGACGTTGTCGGTGGACCACCCGGTGCGGCGGACGAGGGCGTAGATGAGGTAGCTCCGGTGCGGTGGTGAAGCGCGACCGTCGTCTTCGTCGTCATCGTTGTCCAGCACAGAGGTGGGGAACGGTGGGGAAAAAGACGAGACGAGGGGCGATTCGAGGGTCGGCCGTGAATTAGGGATTTGAGCAATCTGGGTGCGGAAGGGGATGGTGGAGAAGAGAGATTTTGCAGGGTTGGAAGGGGCTGCCAGATATTTCAATCCGAAACGTGCAAGCGCGAACTTATATTGTCGTCGTCCTTTTTTTTGGGGGGGGAGGGGGGGTGGGTGGCTGGGTGCTACGCGTCCGTCCGACACACGCGACCACCCCGACAGGACTATGCTTCGGTGCCTTAAGGCATCTGCCTTTGTGTCCATGACATATGGGCCCAACAGGTGGCTGGCCCACATGTCAGTGACGCAAAGGCAGTTGCCTTTAAGGCACCGAAGCAGCGTCCACAACGACACGACCATGGTTTGCCTGGTGCGCCTACATTTGAGAATGCAAACGAATCTTCTTTCATTTGCAAACGAATCTGTATGTATTACCATGCCCGTGTTTTCCTTGCAATAATTAGTCATTCGAAACGAGATACTCCATCCGTTCACTTTTGTAAGTCATTTAAAACAACTTAAAATGAACTGTTTTGCACATTGTCTGAAATGTCTTCAAGGTCTTATAAAAGTGAATAGAGGGAGTACTATAAATTAATTAATGAGGAGTTATTTGAAAAAAAAATCAAAACGGTACCCACGCTAACGTGGATTAGAGTGTGTCTCACATAATTAGTTATTTGAATTAGAGTGTGTGTCACATAGTTAGTTATTTGACTTAGAGTCACGTAGCGATCTCCGATTCTAACGTGGATTTCGCATTTCACTGTATCCATGCTACTTTTTAAATACAAATGCATATGTATATGATGAACACCATGGTAGTGAGAAAACTTTTGGATGGATTCAAACATATGACCTACAAAATAGCACAACAAACTGAGTCAATGTCAACTTTTCGAAACTTAGTATGGCACGAATTCGAAATAATTACCCGTATGCCTGCTCCTCGGTCCAAATCTTACAATGTACACCGAATTGAAACATCGATATTAAGTCTCATACTATGTACATTCAAATGTTGTTTTTAGCCTCCCCCCCCGCACAAACGCTACATACTTCCTGTATCGGTCAATCTTCCTCCCCTAACCACCTTAGGAAGCTATCGGTTTCCAACACACGTTCATTCTTTCTCTCCATGTTTCGATCTCTAAGTCTCTCAACTACACAACCCCCTTTTCCACTCTGTTACCAAATGTATTTACCTCACACACCCGCCATTGCACCCCATGCCGAGCTCTCTCCCCCCCTCTCCCTCTCACCCTCTCGCGCTAAATACATGCATTGCCTATCTAGCCCCCAACCTCTCGTGCATGCGCACGCACGCACGTTGTATATCTAGGTCACTCCCTCGAGACTGTCTCACTCTTTCTTCCGCACGGCGGGCCACACTCGCTCAATCTCGCTCTCTTTATCCGAGTCTCGTTTAACCTCGTTTTCTTTCACAAATAAATGATATATCTCCCTGTTCAGGCCTCGATCGACACACTCTATACTCTCTCACGCAGATTGTCTATCTAGGTCAGTCCATCCAAGCGGCCACCACTCTTTCGACCTCATGGTGGGCCACGCTCACTCAATCTCTCTCTCTCTCTCTCTCTCTCTCTCTCTCTCTCTCTCTCTCTCTCTCTCCGTATGTCTCGATTGACCTCGCTCTTTCTCGGACAAAAACGATATATCACCATGTTTGAGCCCAATTCGACCTATTCACATTGTATACTCTCTCACGCACATCGTCTATCTGGGTCACTCTCTCCAACCCGTCTCACTCTTTCGATCACACGGCGACCCTATGTGATCGGTTGACCTTGCTTCCTTCCACGCACAAAATATATCTACACGTCTTCACTTACTGGTGGGTTCCATGTGTGCTCTCTCTCTCTCTCCTCCCCTTCTGCGTTTAGACGCACGGGCAAACAAGAAGAACTCACGGGCGATGTTGCCGTTGACCTTATCTAGACGCGTTCACAAGTCACGGCACTAGTTTCACGTACTAGCAGCACTAGTCAGTGTGTACGTGCAATGCATGTTAATTTGGATGTATATTAAGTGCATGCGGATATTAACTACTAGGACATTATTTACGTGTTGTCATGTGATTAGCACTATTTTTGGCATGAAATTAACTGCACGCTAAACGTATTGAGCGCTCGACATTGAAGCAGTCTAGGTCGTTGGATGACAAGGAATACATGTGGCTTGATGACGTTTTATATTTAATTTGATACGGCTCTAGCAGAACATTCAATTGATCAAACCATACATTTCGTTCAGTCTGACTCCAACTTT
The DNA here is from genome assembly GCF_002162155.2 of Triticum dicoccoides. Taxonomy (NCBI): domain Eukaryota; kingdom Viridiplantae; phylum Streptophyta; class Magnoliopsida; order Poales; family Poaceae; genus Triticum; species Triticum dicoccoides. Next base: position 585,757,737 of record NC_041392.1, on the reverse strand, counting down.
AAATTATACGACAATCTATATAAAATAAACAGAAATGATAAACGTTCGTATTTTAAGCATGGCAATCCGAACGTTTTTCATGGCAAATTTAGATTACGCGGCAGCGGCGGGGGCGTCTCGCGGTGGGAAGCGGCTCCTCTGTCGTGCTCTGTGTGTCATCGGGCCACTGACCGACGGTGACGGCGGCGTCTTGCGCCATTGCTGGCGTACTCCTGGACGTTGGCCTAGCTTCAAGGAAGGCCAAAATGTTCTGGACTTTGGAGCGAGTCGACTGGCGGGAGGAGGTGACTGGCGTTGGTGCAAGGAAGCGGTCGACGGCGGCCATCCATGCCGCTGAGGGGGGCACTGGCACCTGCGCATGGACAGGCGCTGTCAACGGCGCAGCGGAGACATTCGTGCGCACGGGCACCGGCACGGGCATGCGCGTCAATGCACGCGTAGACGCAGGCGATGGCAGGTGCACGGGCACCGGCACGAGCGTGCGCGTCAGTGCACGCGCAGGCGCATGCGCTGGCAGGTGCACGGGCACGTGAAAGTCGGCGGGCACCTCATGGAACCCCATGGGATCAAGCTCGGCGACAATGTGCAGCTCCCAGCCCATCAATGCCACGGGGATGGGCGCTGGCGCAGTCGGGGCGACGGGAGCCGGAACGGGAGCGGGGACAGGCGCGACGTCTTCCCGCAAGGCCAGTTCAAGCTCGTCCCAAAGCGCCTTATGTTCTTGAGACTCCGGCTGGGTGTCTTCCTCAGGAAACTGCAACACTAAGGGCAGACCATCGTGATGCGGCATGGCGTACGTTTAGGTCAGGCTAGTTGGAGGTAGACGACAGGAGAATCAGAGAGGAAGAGAGAGGATTGTAGCGATACTCCATCCTTTCTGGTTTATAAGGCTCAATTCAAAAATCTCACCAACCAAGGTAGATGGTGAGTGGTGGAATACTTATTGTAGTTTGCAAAAGCACCCAATTAATGCTCTTGTTTTTCTCAAAAATATATGTTTACCAATGCATTAATTGCAATGCATGCATGCATAAATTACATGCATTGGTCAATTTTATCTTAATACTTGCATGCAATGATTTAATTTACCTTGGAATCTGAACATGTGATGGGAAACAACAAAATTGAGCCTTATAAAATGGAAAAACTAATATTTTGAGATAAGCCCTATAAACAGGAAATGAGGGAATACCGGGTAGTGCGGGGTTGATTTTAAACTGCGGCGCCGGCGACATTAAAAGTGGGAGCAGTTGGGACGACGGTGGGCGGCGGAGCCTGGTCAAAGGGCTCGCCTCCCGGTGAGCCTGCACAGCGGTCTGCTCGCACGCCTCCCTGACAGCAGGTGCAACGGTCTGCTCGCACGCCTCCCGTCGACTCACATGCTTGCTCGGAGACACCTGCCGATTGCCGATGAGAAGCGGGGACTCGTGGCGGCACGTAAACGCCCACGGTTTCAATAGTGAAAGCGTTAGCCTTAATACCTTGGCTCTTCATTTCTGCAACTTGTCATAAGAAGCTTGTCTCAAATTGAAGAAAAAACTTACGAAGTAATATTTGTGCCATATCACGTGACCATGCTTAGTTTCAAGAATTTATGCTCACTTTTGGATTTTTTGAAATTTAAGATCCAGGATTCGAAACAATATCATAACCTGCATCATGCAATAAATTTTCAAGCCGTACATCTGTCCTGTTGTATTTCTTAAGAAAGGATTCAGTCAAACATTTTGCTTAGTTAGACTTTAGACAAGTTATATATGCAGAGTAAAAGGATAATCCCTCCGTACCAGTGCATTGCCTGATATATTAACTCAAGTACTAGGCACGAACAAATGGGCTCAATTCTGTGCTCATCCTGGTGTAGTAGTAGTAGTAGTAGTAGTAGTAGTAGTAGTAGTAGTAGTAGTAGTAGTAGTAGTAGTAGTAGTACTAGGCAATGCAGTTGACGGGTGACCTTGACGAGCGGCGACCGAGGGAATTGAACCGTGCTCGACACGGTAGGTAACGTTGTCTAGTTACTAAAGCATCCCTCCGTTGTTCATCAGTACTAGTCATTATGGACCGTGGACATGAGGGGAATTTCCTAGGGCTGGAATTTTGGCCGCCAGATATTTCGACTCGAAACGCTGAGGCTCGACTGGTTGGGGTAATGGGTTTGCCTAATGTGCGTACCACGCACGCCAACGAAGGACACGACCCCACCTTTTTTAGGATCAACACGAGCCAAGCAAGGTTGTTAGAATCGCGATTCTATTGTATGATTGTATGACTTTACGATCCAAACTGAGCCCTCTGATTCTACGATTTGGTTCATAGAATCTACGTTTTTACGATCCCGGTAGTTAAGATTCTACAATTTGTGATCCTGCCATCGGACTTCCGATCCGATTCAGAATCACGATTCTGACAACCTTGGAGCCAAGGTCTGGCTGGTACGCCGTTGGGTCCTACCATTCGAGAATACGAAAGGAACCTTTTAAATTGCCGAACGAATCTATGTGTATTACAATACCCATATTTTCCTTGCAAATACTAATCTCAACATGGTAATTCATTTATGACGAGTTGTTGAATTAGAGTGAGTTTGTGATATAGTAATCTCAACGTGGATTTCACATTTCATGGTATCCCTAGTAAGTTTACCAATGCAAATTCAAATTTAAAAGATGAACAACATGGAGGTGAGAAAACTTTGTATGTATCAAGCATATGACCACACACACACACACACACACACACACAGAGAGAGAGAGAGAGAGAGAGAGAGAGACACGCACGGACACAACAACAATCCAATAAGTATAGTGCATCTATTTTTCCAAACCATGCATGTATGACACGAATTCAAAAATACTCCTTCTATTCCTAAATATTAGTCTTTTAGAGAGTTCAACAAGTGACTACATACGGAGCAAAATGAGTGAATCTAGACTCTAAAATATGTCTATATACATCTGTATGTGCCAGTCCATTTGAAGCCTCTAAAAAGACTAATATTTGGGAACGAAGGGAGTAAAATGTAAGACATCCATGGTCCTCAGTTCAATATTTAAAATGAACATGAAACTGAAACATGAATATTAAGTCTATTACTACAGTACATGCAAATGCTCTGTTTAGGTGGAGCTATTATTGTCGGGGGTCAACCCCTCGACCTTAGATAAAATTGTGGAGCTCTGTTTAGGGTTGTTTAGATTATATTTGTCCCCACCCTCCCAGCCACCGATTGGTTGTGCACCCCACCCCTCCTCCCTGGGAGAATATCATGTGCCCCCATACCTTAGATGCTATATGCCGATACAAGTTGCTTGGAGCTTGTAGATCTGAGATATAGCAGCTCACATGATGTGTCTTAATATTTCTGCAGGAAACCTTGATGAGTTTGAGAATTGCACACAATTTGTACAAAAACTACTTAGATGCCCTTTGATCCCATATCCAACGACCTCGAAGCTTGTATCACCGTAGCATCTAAGATGAAGGAGGACATCATATTCTCCTGTATGTAAGAATATCATGTGCTACCACACCTTAGATGCTTTGGTGATACAAGCTCTTCGGAGGCGTTGGATTTGTGACCCAACACCTCCTCGGTGGTTCGAATGGTTTTTTGCAGAAAAGCCCTAAAAGAGTTCGGCCACTGCTTACAAGCACAAAGACTGCTCAGATGCCATTGGATCTCAGATCAAACGACCTCCAAGCTCGTATCACCATAGCATCCAAGCTGCGATAACACCTTATGTTTTCTCGCATGGGAGAGTATGAGGTGCTCCCACACCGTAGATTCTATGGTGATACGAGTTCACTGAGATCTAATGGCCCACAATAGGAGGTTTGAATGTTTTTGCAATATACGACTGATAGAGTTTGGGAAATGCGCAGAAAGTACAAGTACTATGCATGTGCCATCTGATCACTGATCATACGACCTAGATGCTCATATCACCGTAGCGGGTAATTAAGCTACGGGGAGCACCTAATATGAGCACCGGGGAGCCATCGAAGATGCAGCGGCACACACGAGGCCTGAATGTTTTATTTGCAAAAAAACCTTTGGAGAGTTTGGAAATTGCGCTTAATTACAAAGACTACTCCCAAGCCATTGGATCTCACTTCCAACAGTGTAAAAACTCGTATCACCATAGTATCTAAGCTGCGGGGTGGATGTGATATTCTATGCCGCTGTCATTTTTGTTCGTAAACTTGCAAAATACGTGTAACTTGTGCCGTTACTTGTCTAACCGCGCAAAGTGTTTGTTCAAAAAAACCATCCTACACTGAAATATCGGAACAACACACGGGGGTCCCACTTGTCATTAATCAAATTTGGACCTAAAACTAACAAATCTGAGAGACGAGATTCGAACTGGCAACCTGGACTACAAAGCGTAAGTCAATAGCCTGAAAAAACGAACGGTTGTTGGCTTTGTCCCATAACTTTATTTTATTTATACAGTACTTTCGTTGAGTAGAGTAGAGGGAGTGCCTCGTCAACACATGCATGACCGTTGTCTCACTTACCGGTGGGTCCCAGGTCTGCGATCTCAATCTCTCTTCTCTCCATCGTCTAACCTTTGCACGGGCACACACGAAGAGCGGCGCTAGCTTGCCGTGGTGTTATTACAACTAAAAAAAAGCTTGGAAAATAGAAGAATCGCCTAGAACATGAGATGTTGTGGCTGGTCGAGACGGAGCTAACCACATCTATCCTCCGTGCCATGTTTGCATGATGAAGCTGTGTGGCTAGTGGGGTGTTTTCGACCGACTGTCTGGGTCCCGAGGTCGAACCATAGGTACTACGTCTGATAAAGTATATTTTTACATGCACATTTTTCCTCCATGCCGAGACGTGGCACACCCTACTGCGCGGTTTCAGGGTCCTCCCGGGTGGTGCACGCATATATTCTTCCTGACGTGGGACGCCCTACCACGCGTTTTCTGGGTCCTCCTCGGTCATAGCGCCGAAGTGTGACGCCCCGAGACCGATGTGCCAGGTGTCGTCCAGTTATTCACTGCGTTGCCTTGTCATTTGCTTGTGTGTTGCATTTCATCATGTCATCATGTGCATAGCATCATCATGTTTTTCAAAACTTGCATTCGTCCGGGTTCTCCGAGTTCTCTCCGTTGTCCGTTCTGAGCCCAACCACACTTGCACGCGCCCGCGGCATGTTCGAAATAGTATTTTATAAGTGGCCGGAAAATGTTCTCGGATTGGGTTGAAAGTTGGCATGTGGTCTTATTATAGTGTAGATAGACCGCCTGTCAAGTTTCATCGCATTCGGAGTTCGTTTGATAGCCCAACCATTACACTATAGTGACAATATAGCCGGTCTAACGTCGGACATTTTCGGTCTCCGAAAACTGTTACCGGGCTTTCCCTCTCTTTCCTCTCTAGACCGTCTACACAGCCCACCTAGGCCCAGCCTACTCCTCCTCGTGTCTGGAGCCGTCCGATCATGATCCGAGGTCCAAAAATAGATGAAAACCCCTAACCCTAGACCCCTGCCTATTTAAGAAGCCCCCCTTGCCATTTTTGGGTGCCCTAGCCTTCCCCTACCCTCAGCCGCCGCATCCCCCTCGAAAACCGCACTCCAGCCAGATCCATCCACCTCCTCCTCGTTTTCCGGCGCCCTCCACCTCCACCTCACCACTTGGCGCGCAACCGTTGGCTACGCCGTCACCGCCAGCCAGCCTCCTCCACTCCCCTCGCGCCACGCACCCCTGCCTGCCTTCCACCTCGCGCAGGGCCCGCAGAACCCAGATCGGGGCCCTGGAAGCCCATCTGCGCAAAAGACATGCCGTCGCCCCGCTCCTCCCGAGTTTCACCATTCGACCCCGCCGCTGCAGCACTGAGAAGCTCCTCCGCCAACCAGTCGCCGCCGGAGAGCGTAGCCGCCAGAGCCCCTCGCCGGAGATGAGTCCGCGCCTTCTCCTTACTATGTTTCCCTTTTCTCCTCATCTCACATCTCGCTCTCTCGCTCTTTGTGTTCTTCCCCGCAGGAGCCCCATGGAAGCACTCCGATGCAGCTCTGCTGCCGTCGCGTTCTGCTTCAGATCCGGCGCCTCGCGGTCGCCCTCGCCCGGAGCTACCCGTCCGCTTTGCCGCTCGCCGCCAAGTCCCTCGCCGCACCATGGATTTTCCTCTGCCTCGCGCCGCCGTCAACTCGAACTGCTCGAGTCCCCTCGCCCGTCTGCATTGACCCCCTCCTCTGCCTCGTGCAAAGCCTAGCTCCAGCAGCGCTGCATTGACCGCGCCCTTCCTTCGCCTACGTGGACCGCAGCCACGCCTCCGGCCCAGCGCCAACCAGCGAACCAGCCGGCCCACTGCTCCATCGTCCTGGGCGAGGCCCACTAGGTGAAGCCACACCCCCAGCGCCCCACCTTCCTTTCCTGCTGTTGGCCAAGTTCATGTTTCGGCCCGCGTATGTTTTTTTCCTGGTTCTGTGATTTGTCCAATTATCCAGAGAACTGCAGTTTTACAGAAAAACCCTTGCACTTCATGCATATCCTAACTAATTAACCGTGCATCGGATTAAGACAAACTTTATATGTAAAATGTCTAGAATTTTGCCTAGTTTAATAATATCCAACTTTCATCTATGTTTAAAATGTTTAAAATGCTGTTTGGTTAAATTTTCTCCTATGCCATGTTAAAATGATTTATTTCATAACTAAATAACAGTAACTCCGAATTTAATAAACTTTGTATGTAAATGGGGTAGAAAAATGCCTAGTTTAACATGGTGGCTTTACTTTGCATGTTTAATAACTCTAAAATTGTGTTTAGGGCAGAACAGTACCAAACCTAAATATGCATATGGGGATTTACCGGAATTGTTGTTCGTTGTTTCCGGCCTCATTTAAACTTGTCTAGATAGGTAGTTTTATTATGCTTCACCTCTTGCCATGCTAAACAACATTTAATATTGTTGGGTACATAAACGGGATCGAACTAAATTAATTGATGTGGTGTTCCGTCAATATGCAACTCGTTGCATATTGAGCTCCACTTAATTTGTAGTATTACTTGTTGCACTTTGCCATGCCATGCTTCATTAAACCGGACATGCATCATAACTGTTTGTGCATCATGCCATGTTTATGTGGTGGTTGTTTACTATGTTGTTTGCTTCTTTCCGGTGTTGCTTCTTCGGGTTGGTTCCAATAACGTCGTGTTTGTGAGGATTCGTTCGTCTACGTCCGTTTGTCTTCTTCATGGACTCGTTCTTCTTCCTTGCGGGATCTCAGGCAAGATGATCATACCCTCGAAATCATTTCTATCTTTGCTTTGCTAGACGCTCGCTCTTTTGCCATGCCTATGCTGCGATACCTACCACTTGCTTATCATGCCTCCCATATTGTTGAACCAAGCCTCTAACCCACCTTGTCCTAGCAAACCGTTGTTTGGCTATGTTACCACTTTGCTCAGCCCCTCTTATAGCGTTGTTAGTTCCAGGTGAAGATTGAAGTTTGTTCCTTGTTGGAACATGGAGATGTTGTTCCTTGTTGGAACATGTTTACTTGTTGGGATAACACAATATATCTTATTTAATTAATGCATCTATATACTTGGTAAAGGGTGGAAGCCTCGGCCTTATGCCCGGTGTTTTGTTCCACTCTTGCCGCCCTAGTTTCCGTCATATCGGTGTTATGTTCCCGGATTTTGCGTTCCTTACGCGGTTGGGCTATAATGGGAACCCCTTGACAGTTCTCCTTGAATAAAACTCCTCCAGCACTGCCCAACCTTGGTTTTACCATTCGCCACCTAGCCTTTTCTTTCCCTTGGGTTCTGCAGACTCAAGGGTCATCATTATTTTAACCCCCCGGGCCAGTGCTCCTCTGAGTATTGGTCCAACCTGTCAGCTGCCGGTGGCCACCAGGGGCAACTCTGGGCTGGCCTACCTGTACCTAAGACAATCTGAGTGTGCCCTGAGAACGAGATATGTGCAGCTCCTATCGGGATTTGTCGGCACATTCGAGTTGTGTTGCTGGATTGGTTTTGACTTGTCGAAGTTGTCTCGTAGAACCGGGATGCCGAGTCTGATCGGAATGTCTTGGGAGAAGGTATATCCTTCATTGACCGTGAGAGATTGTGATGGGCTAAGTTGGGACTCCCCTGCAGGGATTTGAACTTTCGAAAGCCATGCCCGCGGTTATGGGCAGATGGGAATTTGTTAATGTCCGGTTGTAGAAAACCTGAAGTTGACCTTAATTAAAATACATCGACCGCGTGTGTAACCGTGATGGTCTCTTCTCGGCGGAGTCCGGGAAGTGAGCACGGTGTTGGAGTTATTCTTGACGTAGGTTGTGCTAGGATCACTTCTTGATCATACTTTTATCGACCGTTGAGGGAGTTCTGGATTAGGGGGTGTTTGGGTAGCCGGACTATACCTTCGGCCGGACTCCAGGACTATGAAGATGCAAGATTGAAGACTACGTCCCGTGTCCGGATGGGACTTTCCTTAGCGTGGAAGGCAAGCTTGGCGATGCGGATATTCAAGATCTCCTACCATTGTAACCGACTCTATGTAACCCTAACCCTATCCGGTGTCTATATAAACCGGAGGGTTGTAGTCCATAGGACATCAACACAATCAACTCCATATACAACAATCATACCATAGGCTAGCTTCTAGGGTTTAGCCTCCTCGATCTCGTGGTAGATCTACTCTTGTACTACCCATATCATCAATATTAATCAAGCAGAACGTAGGGTTTTACCTCCATCGAGAGGGCCCAAACCTGGGTAAAACATCGTGTTCCCTGCCTCCTGTTACCATCCGGCCTAGACGCACAGAGACCCCCTACCCGAGATCCGCCGGTTTTGACACCGACATTGGTGCTTTCATTGAGAGTTCCTCTGTGCCGTCGCAATCAGGAAGGATGCCTCCTCCCGTCTTTAAAGACGGCGCCGTTACTAAGGGAGCCTTGGCTGTCGGCCAAACCCTCCGGCTAGGTGGTTTCCTCATGACCGCCTGTTCGGCTGTTGCGCCGACGGTGACCTCTCGGGTCATCAGAAGCAACCTACACGTCAGCTCGGAGTTCGTTGAGCAGCTAGATCCAATGGAGCTCTCTTCCGTAAACGAGCTCTTGGATCGCATCGCTGCCCTGGGGGTCGCTACGGATTACGACCAGGTTGGGATTAAACCCGATCTAAGAGAAATTAACTCTCCCCAAGTCACCCACCATGTTGCCATGGTAGAGGCACAGTGCGGCGACCCTTCATCTATTTTAAGGACTAGCTACATCCGAATTCCCGACCCCTCCAAGCCGGATACCCGCGGAGGGGAGGATGTAACTCAAGACCTGAGCTTAGGATCAGGCAACGGGCCAGATTCATTGGACAACACCCAAGAATCCGAACTTCAGAGTTCGGAAACTCTTCGGCCTCCAAATCTTGGATTGGGTGAGGTTTCAGATTCAATGGTACCCGCCCACCTGATCATAAGCGATCTCTCCCAAATCAGGCAGAGGCCCGAGGAAACAGTACATCATTACTGGACCAGATTCCTCCTGGTTATGAACATGATAAAGGATTGTCGCGAGGGAGACGCAATCTCAGTTTTCTGCAGTAATTGCACAGACAAGGGAATCCTTAACGCCGTAAGTCGTCGTGATATTACACGCTTCGCCGACTTGGCATCCATAGTACAAAAATACTGTGCGATGGAAAGCGCCTGGAAAACTGAAATAAAATTTTGGGATAATCCGGCCTTGAATAGTAATCCCATCCGAACTAAGAGGGTGCATCATCATAGGACACCCGGGATAAACACCAAAAAAACAAAACCCTCTACAGGACATGGAACCGTACTGGAAAGATGGCTTGATGGACCCTGTAGAATTCATAGTACAGAGGATGCCACACCAACTCACAGCCTCAGAGCATGTTGGATACTTCGGCAGGTGGCCAAAATCGGCGAGGACCTCCTAATTCCGGAGGCCGCAGAAAGCCAGCCCAAGGACACCAGTACCGTTCTCACAGTCTTTGAGACTTTCGCATCAAACAATGTGCGAAAAAGAACACTCCGCAGCCTCGCCGAAGTTTATCAAGTTGCAACAATAAATCCATGGAGCGACACCGCCATTACCTTCAACGCAAGTGATGAACCTAGATTCCGAATAGCCCGAGCACCAGCCGCATTGGTCCTCAGTCCCATAGTGGATGGCTTTCGCCTCACTAAGGTGCTCATGGATGGAGGCAGCGGACTGAACCTCATTTATGAGGAAACCCTTCAAAAAATGGAAATAGACTGGAACCACGTCGAGCGAAGCAGCACAACCTTTAGAGGAATAATCCCCAGTTGGGAAGCGCGCTGCACAGGAAAAATCACACTCGATGTGGTGTTCGGCACACCGGATAATTACAGGTCCGAAGAAGTCACATTTCAGGTGGCCCCGTTTAAGAGCGGACATCACGCTTTACTAGGGCGAGAAGCATTCACAATCTTCCAAGCAATACCCCATTATGGGTACATGAAGCTTAAGATGCACGGGCCAAACGGAATTATCACTCTAGCTAGTGATCCGAACATAGCACTCCGCGCCGAAAACAAGACGGCTGCATTAGCCCTTGAGGCGCTATCCGAAGCCTTAGCGGCCGAGGAACTGACTGCGCTGCGCTCCACGGTTAGCAGGGATGATGTGATACTCGATAAGAGATCCAAATCCACATCCTTCAAGCCAGCTGACGAAATAGTCAAATTCCAGGTCCATCCAACGGACCCCAATAAAACAGCTTCCATCGGGGCACGACTGAACCCCGATGCAGACGCCGCACTGTGAGAGTTCCTACGAGAGAACTGGGACATCTTCGCTTGGCACCCTTCAGACATGCCAGGGATCCCACGCAGGCTGGCCGAACACAGCTTAAATATCCTAAAAGGATTTAAACCTGTCAAACAAGCCCTTCGGCGTTTTTCCGAACCCAAGAGACAGGCTATGGGAGAGGAGCTAGCCAAGCTATTGGAGGCCGGATTCATCAGAGACATAAAACATCCGGGCTGGCTAGCAAACCTGGTGATGGTACCAAAGAAGGACAAATCCTGGTGCCTGTGTGTCGATTTTAAAGACCTTAACAAGGCTTGCCCAAAGGACCCCTTCCCCCTCCCCCGTATCGATCAAATTATCGATGCCACCGCAGGACACGATTTGTTGTGTTTCCTCGATGCATACTCCGGTTACCATCAAATCAAGATGGCAGAATCAGACCAAGCTGCAACAGCATTCATCACACCATACGGCCCATTCTGCTTCAACACAATGCCCTTCGGGCTGAAAAATGCTGGCGCAACATATCAGCGCATGATCCAGACATGTCTGGCAAACCAGATCGGCAAAATAGTGGAGGCATATGTGGATGATGTGTTCGTCAAATCAAGACATGTTGAATCCCTAGTAGACGACTTGAGGCTTACATTCGATAACCTCCGAAAATATGACATCAAGCTCAACCCAGAAAAATGCGTCTTCGGCGTTCCAGCCGGAAAGCTCTTGGGCTTCATTGTATCCGGTAGAGGAATTGAAGCAAACCCAGCCAAGATCCGAGCTTTGTCACAATTGGATGTCCCAAAGGACCTTAAACAAATACAAAAATTAACCGGGTGCGTGGCGGCTTTAAGCCGCTTCATCTCCCGCTTGGGAGAAAAGGCACTGCCCCTTTATCGCCTCCTTCGGCGCACCGAACACTTCGAGTGGACGGATGCCGCCACGGCCAGACTTGATGAAATAAAAGCCATATTGGCAACAAACCCAGTCCTGGCCGCGTCGAACACCGGCGAACCAATGTTATTGTACATTGCAGCAACACATCAAGTTGTCAGCGCAGTGCTCGTTGTCGAGCGGGAAACGGATGGACACAAATTCCCCCTTGAAAGGACGGTCTACTACGTATCCACTGTCCTCACTCCATGCAAATCACGGTACCCACATTATCAAAAGATTGCATACGCAGTATTCATGGCATCCCGGAAGCTACGACACTACTTTCAAGAGTGTTCCATAATAGTAGCCTCGGAAGTACCACTCAACGATATTATCAACAACCGCGATGCAACGGGCCAGATTGCAAAATGGGCCATCGAGCTTGTCCCGTTTGATATAACCTATAAGCCACGACGAGCTATTAAATCGCAAGTTTTGGCCGACTTCGTCGCAGAATGGACGGAGGCCAAGCTCCCTAAAGAGTACGGCACATATTCAAACTGGATTATGCATTTCGACGGCTCCAAAATGTTGGCCGGACTGGGGGCTGGCGTCGTCCTGACGTCCCCCACAGGAGACACAGTCCAATATGTGCTCCAGATCATGTACACGGATTCCAACAATGCAGCCGAATATGAGGCCCTCCTACATGGTCTCCGGATAGCAGTATCCATGGGTATCCAGCGCCTAGAGGTAAGCGGGGATTCAAACCTCGCGATATCCCAAATAAATGGAGACTTCGATGCTAAGGACCCAAAAATGGCAGCTTACCGCAACGCCGTCCTAAAAATGTCAGCTCGGTTCGAAGGGCTGGAGTTTCACCATATAGCCCGAGAAAACAATCAAGCAGCGGACGTCCTGGCACGCATCGGAGCAAAACGCGATGCAGTCCCCCCAACATCTTTTTGGAAAGATTGTTCAAGCCATCCGTAGCATGGGAGGGGGAACCCGCAAATAACAGCCCGGACCCAGCCGCACCACTCGACGCCGAACAATCTGACACAATTGGAGGCTCTGCCAATGAAATTACACCTTTAGCCCATGTAATAATGGCGGTTATCGCCCCGTGGACAGAACCATTCCTAGCCTACCTTACTAGGCAGGAACTCCCGGAGGACCAAAACGAGGCCCGCTGCATAGTGCGGCGATCTAAAGCCTATAAAGTCCATGAGGGAGAGCTTTATAAGAAAAGCACTACCGGAGTCCTTCAAAGGTGCATCTCCGAAGAGGAAGGGCGGAACCTTCTGGCTGAAATTCATGCCGGACTCGGTGGTCACCACGCCGCTGCTCGGTCCTTGTTAGCAAGGCTTTCCGTACAGACTTTTATTGGCCAATGGCCGGGGCAGACACTCAGGACCTAGTCCAACGATGCGCTGGTTGCCAACTTTTTGCCAACCAAAGCCATATGCCACCCACCGCACTCCAAACTATACCCATCACCTGGCCTTTTGCGGTCCGGGGGCTTGACATGGTCGGACCCCTTAAAGGTGGGACCGATAGGAAAAAATACTTACTGGTCATGGTGGATAAATTCACCAAATGGATAGAAGCCAAGCCTGTTAAAACGGCCGAATCCGGACCTGTGATAGAATTCATATCCGGGGTTGTACACAGTTATGGCGTCCCCCACAGCATCATAACCGATAACGGTACAAACTTTACCGTCGACGAGGTAAAACTCTGGTGCAAAAACATGGGCATCAAGCTCGACTATGCTTCCATCTATCACCCACAAACCAACGGCCAGGTCGAACGTGCAAATGGTCTTACCATGAGCGGCATTAAACCCAGACTAGTGCGGTCCCTCAAGGAATCTAACACGCACTGGGTAGAGGAGCTCGACTCCGTGCTATGGGGGCTGCGGACCATGCCAAATCGCACCACCGGATACACACCATTTTTTATGGTGTACGGCGCAGAGGCAGTTCTGCCCCGCGACATAATTCATGACTCACCTAGAGTGCGCATGTACGAAGAAAGAGAAGCCGAGCTCGATCGGTAGGACAACTTGGACGCCTTGGAGGAGGAGCGTGACATGGCAAAATCCCGTTCCGCATTTTATCAACAGCAGGCCCGAAGATATCAAAGCAGAGAAGTACGGGCCAAAAATTACAATGTTGGCGAACTAGTTCTACGCCTACCGGATAAGAAAAAGGACAAACTCAAGCCCAAGTGGGAAGGTCCATTCATAATCGACCAAGTCCTGACTGGTGGGGCGTACCGCCTGCGAGATGCGTCGGATAACCGACTCGAGCCGAACCCGTGGAACGCCACCCGTCTCCGAAGATTCTAGGCCTAGCGCCGGACTCTGTGTTCATCTCCTTCCTCTGTCCATTTTTTGCGTTTTTCTGTATTACATTTCTCCCCTTCCCCTCTTTTCTTTTATAGCCCTTAAAGGCTCATCTAGTGACGCGCCACTCGCGCTCATTAAACCTGGGGGCTTCTTTAACAGAAGCTTATTTATACGGGCTTCACACCCAACACATGCGTCAAACTTCCGCATGTACCTTTTTCTTCACCATTATATGCATCGATATGACTTAAGTTTTGGCCAAGCTGGGTTGCCTGGCTCCTGTGCTTACCCCTACATTCCCGATTGTTCGGCTAGGTGGTAAAGGGAGCACCTCTGCGATTGTTACTGCCGGGTCAGCTGGATGTGTACCTCAGACTGGGTGAAGCCGAAAGCTAGCGTTCCTAAGGGAATATTCGGTCGGTGAAATTAAAGATGATCTTTTTACTCATTTTATGCGCCCCAGATGCTTTTTTCTGTGTTTCTTCACGCAGTCCGGACATGCACCTTAGGGCATGCCTCCCAGCGAAAGGAACCCTTAACGGAACTATTCTCTCTGGAAGATGTTTCTTACTAATCATGTAATATAACATAACTAGTTGGGCACTTGTCTGATAAAGCACTGATGACCCCTACGCCTGGTCTCCATGCATACCCCGGTTCTTATATAACCGCTAGGGTATTCGGACACACTCCGGATCGTCAGGTCCAGAGGTTGAAGTGAAAAGGTCGGCAACGACAAACGATCTACAATCCGGCTAGACGACATTACACATGTCAATTCAAAATTACACAGTCATTCTGACTGATTATACTCCTCTTCTATACCATCTAACAGGCTGTATAATTTACAATCCTGCTGGGAATACTTCGCGGCCAACTCTACTTGGCAGTATACTAAGCTTACAGGGATCTCCTTCCCATCAAGCCCCACTGGTCCGACCTCAGCCATGTGGTTTGGGTCAGACTTCGTAAAACGGGTCTTCACCATGGCCCAGGCCTCCCTAGCGCCTTGTCGGCAGGCCGATATCTTCCACAACTGGAAGCGCCGCCAAGCTCCCTTCAGCTTATCCGCAAGCTCTCCAAGGCCCTCGGGCACGGAGTGGGCAGGCCATAAGGCTTGGGCAATACCTCGCATCGCCTGCCGAATTCGCTCGTGCAGTTGCAAGAGTTCGAGAAGAAGGTCACCTGTAGAACCGGGCATCTCCTCTATAGGACAACCTGTGAGCATACCTACAGACGTTACTCTGTTAGTCGACTTCCTCGCCAAACTTTTTTTTCAAAGTTCGTTCAAGCACTTACTAAATATGCCGCGTCGAAGCCACTGATTCTCCTTCGTGGAGTCCGACAACTGGCCACGAACATCTTTAAGTTCGACGTCCAGCTTAGTGTTGGCATCCTGAAGATCATTCTTCTCCCTCCTCACCTTTGTCAACACACTCTCACCGGCCTTTAGCCGGCGCAAGAGTTGTTGCTTGTCCGGATCGAATCCGGCGCCATCTGCAATATGATCTGTCAGATTTGCACCCACACCGCACAATACTAATCTTTCGAAGTATATCTTACCTGAGGGGGTCCCTTTGGGCTCCCCTGCTGCGGTTAGTGTGGCCTCTAGTTGGGCCTTGCACTTTTCCAGCTCCTGGGTCAGTATGGTATTCTTCTCTGTAAGAACCTACATATTAAATGATCCTTAAATCAGTTGCTCTAACTGCTTCAAGTCTCGGGGGCTACTGGCATATATATATATTTAACCAAAATTTTCTTACCCGTATGTCTTTTACATACTGCTCCGTGGCTCTGGCTAAACCATTTTGAGCGGCACGGAGGTACGCATCTCCCGTATTAAAGGCATCTAAAGCCTCTTGGGAGAAACAAGCGTCACGTAGAACTGTCCGGCGACGCCTGTGGTTCATGGCACTCTCCACTTCAGAATTTGTGGCAGATAGCCTGTCCGCATCCTCTGTCGGAGGAGCGTCCGGTGCGCGCCTTGTGCTCGCCCCCGCTTCCTGGCCAGACGTTGGAGCCTGGCTGGTGGAGGCACGATTGGCAGCCTCTCCGGATGTAGTCCGGCGAGGTCTCTTCGTTCTGAAGATAGCACGAACGTTAATACGCCCTGACAGAATAACTCCGGGGAAACAGAGGGTGCGCTATACCTTTGCGCCAGCGTCTCAGTCCGGACTATGTTCCTTTTTGCCCCACGGGGCCCTGCGGCCCCTCGTTGGCTAGCCGCCGCAGGTTCGGCTTCCTGCCTCAGAAATCTCCCCTGCAAAACACGGTTGTCGTCAGAAACACCGGAATACGTGAGAGTGGAATCTCTTTCAAGGGAATGGGACTCTGGTTTCCGTCACCTGGGAGGCCGGGATTAACCCTGGGTAATCCGCCGTAATGGCCACCAAGGTATTGTCCTTACTTAGCTGATGGAACACCCCGTCGATAAGCTCCACCGATATGTCCGGATCCTCTTTGGAGTCTGGATCGAGGGACCGTTCTGGGTCCTCGGGCTGT
This sequence comes from Triticum dicoccoides, assembly GCF_002162155.2. Classification (NCBI taxonomy): domain Eukaryota; kingdom Viridiplantae; phylum Streptophyta; class Magnoliopsida; order Poales; family Poaceae; genus Triticum; species Triticum dicoccoides. Next base: position 585,741,239 of record NC_041392.1, on the reverse strand, counting down.
GGAGGATGGCTGTTTATATCCTTTACCTCCTGCCGCAGTTCCTGCATTGAAGTTGTTTGACTACCTAACCGTGGGAGTATAAAACAAATGGGTAAGCGCAATTGTTAATTTACCCAACTTGGAGGATCGTACATACTGAATCCGGCCCGCGGGTTGACACGGAGGAATTCCTCCTTTTCTCCCTTGTACAAAGAGGATAAGATCTTTACTAAGGCGGCGGCTGAGGCCGGCCCCTTACGACCGCAATGGGTGGCGTCATCCTCCCCATTGAAATCCCACATGGGGTGGCCTCTATATTGAAGCGGCTGCACCCCCCGCATAATGCATGCGGCCATGACTCCAATCATGGTTAGTACGGAATGAGCCAACAGTCTTATCCGGCCCATCAGGTAAAGGACGTCTCTGTCGCTTTCTCTCTGAGAGCTCCACGGACGCCAGCTCAAGCGTTTCTTCAATGGGGCATTGTTGAACTCAGGGAGACCGACCCGGATAGGGTCCGGTAGCGGGACGTCATCTATGTAAAACCATTTCGAAGGCCAGTCCTCGGACGCCTTCTTCGGGGTTCCGGATAGGTATCCGGTCCCGGCGATGCGCCATACTTCGGCTCCGCCCACTTGGTAGATAGACCCCTCTTGAGAACAGGGCACCAGGCAGAATAACCTCTTCCACAGTGCGAAATGAGCCTCAATGCCTAAAAATAGCTCGCAAAGGGCGACGAAACCCGCGATATGTAATACGGAGGCGGGCGTGAGATTGTGCAGCTGGAGGCCGTAGAACTCCAGAAACCCATGGAGAAATGGGTGAATTGGAAATCCCAGTCCCCTTATTAGATAGGGGACGAGGCACACACGCTCTCCTTTAGAAAGATTGGGGGTCCTCTCCGCTTGTTTTCTGCCATTGTAGGTGGCGAGACCGGCTCGGACCGGGACCATGTATGCCTGAGGGAGAAATCCCTTGGCCTGAAGCGACACTAACTCGCAATGCGGGATGGTGCAACTCTCCCAGTCCCTGGGTTTGGGACCGGAGGGGCGAGGGGAGGAGCTGCGACGACTGGTCATGTTGGAATGGACCTTTGCTGGAAGCGCTCCGATGATAACTCGCGGAGAGGAGAAGATGTGGTTTGGGCCTAAATCCCCATCCCGTTAAATAGGCGGCTCGTTTATACGGATAGGGGTGTGGATGTAAAAACACCCCGGCTTTTTGCATTCGTTTGACACGTGGAAGACGGCCATTATTGGGCGTGGAAGCCGAGGAGCACTACCAAAATCGGACATTATTTCTACAGGTACACGAGATTTGGAGAAGAACCCGCCTTGCAATGCCGAATAATCTGCGCGTCGGACTCGTCGTCATTGAAGCCTGGTTCGGGGGCTACTGAGGGAGTTCTGGATTAGTGGGTGTTCGGGTAGCCGGACTATACCATCGGCCGGACTCCAGGACTGTGAAGATGCAAGATTGAAGACTACGTCCCGTGTCCGGATGGGACTTTCCTTGGCGTGGAAGGCAAGCTTGGCGATGCGGATATTCAAGATCTCCTACCATTGTAACCGACTCTATGTAACCCTAACCCTATCCGGTGTCTATATAAACCGGAGGGTTGTAGTCCGTAGGACATCAACACAATCAACTCCATATACAACAATCATACCAAAGGCTAGCTTCTAGGGTTTAGCCTCCTCGATCTCGTGGTAGATCTACTCTTGTACTACCCATATCATCAATATTAATCAAGCAGGACGTAGGGTTTTACCTCCATCAAGAGGGCACGAACCTGGGTAAAACATCGTGTTCCCCGCCTCCTGTTACCATCCAGCCTAGACGCACAGTTCGGGACCCCCTACCCGAGATCCGCCGGTTTTGACACCGACAACCGTGCTTTGCCTTCTCTTCTCGCTCTCATTTGCGTATGTTAGCCACCATATATGCTAGTCGCTTGCTGCAGCTCCACCTCATACCTTTTACCTTACCCATAAGCTTGAATAGTCTTGATCGCGATGGTGTGAGATTGCTGTGTAACATCCCAAAATTCTAAATTTTGGAATGTTATATTAAATAGATAGATTTGATTGATTGTTTGATTGATTGACTGAAAGTGAGTGAATTCGAAACTTTTGGAAAGTTAAATGAGAGGGAATAAAAGGACTTTCCCAAACTTTCATATTTGCTTTCTGATCTCCATGAATTCAAATTCTTTTCAAATACAAAACCCTTGAGTGAAGATGATATGACTTCTTCCATTTAATTAAATGAAAAGGGTATTTGAAAAATATATTTGAATTTCATTTGGGACTATTTTCAAATTCTGAAACTTTATGCAACTCAATGATTTTCATGAGAGAAGATAAAGTGACTTCTTCAAATTATATGAAATATGAGTTGGGAGTTTCAAAGAAATTAAATTCAAAGTTCCTTTGAATTTATTTTCAATTTGGAGTTATTTGAGTTTATTCAAGTTATTTTTCTTCAAAAACAAAATACATGGAAAATAGGGTAACATGATTCCCTACATTAGAAAATTGGAGAAAAATTAATTTTAAATCATTTTGGTATTTTTAAAATGATTTTAGTTGAATTTTATTAGACCAGGAGCACTGTTTGAGTTATTAGAAATTGTGTGTATTTTATTAAATGCTATAAAAATGTTCATGTTGTTGGAAATATTTTTCTGAAAATTTTGATATATTATATGCCTATATAGTTTTTTTATTATTACTTTTTGTTTGTCTGTGCTTTAAAAAAAATTTAGGCTGAAGCCGACCGAGCCAGGCCGGCCCCGCCAGAGGCCGAGCCAGCCCAGCCAAGCCCCACGCGCGTGCCGCAGCAGGCCGCGGCCCAGCAGCCCACCTCCCGGTCGTCCCCGACCCTCGGTCGGAGACCAACTCCAGCACGCCACCGCCGCAGCTGCCGTGTCCTCGCCGGACTTCTCCACCGCCTCGCCCCGCCCCTCCTCCAAGTCGTCTCCTCCTCCCCTCCTATATAAACGGAGCACCCGGCCCCGTTTCCCTCAAAAACCGAAGCCCCCGAGCCTCGCCGCTGCGCCATGCCCTCGCCGGAGTTAGCGGTCACCACCGGAGATCCATGCCGTCGCCCTGCTCCACCCCTCCACTCCCGACCGACGCCGCCCACTCCATCCTCACCGCCGCGCCGCACCGAGCGCCTCGACGCCCTCGCCGCCGCCGGAGACCCACCGGAGCCGCCGCCCCGTCGACGTTCGAGCCGCCACCACCGTCCCCCTCGCCGCCGGCAGCCACCGTCGCCGCGGTACGCCCCTCTTCTTTCCTCCCCGTCTGATCTGTGATCGATGGTCCGGATTAGATCTAGGTCTCGTTTTTTTAAACAGGTATGTTTTGTTAACGAACGTTCATTAGTTTAGGATTGGTAGTGAACGTTTTCATTATAAATGCCTCTGTAGCGAACGTTCGTTCGATAGGATTTTTCTTTTTTTTCTTTTTCTGTTTAAATTTCGTCAGGGACCTGTTTGTGAATACTTTATTTGCATAATAGCCCCTGATCTTTAAAACTCCATAACTTTTTACTCGTTAGTCCAAATCCAACGAAACCAACGCCCACGTCTTCGTTATGATCTCCTCTATCCATTAATCCAACTCAAGCATGTTTTTGAAAAGTTTAAAATTTGAATTAGACAAGTTTTGAATTCAAACTTCGTTCGATCATAACTTGAGTTTCATAGCTCCGTTTGAGTTGATTCTTTTTGCAAATCAAAGCTCTTGACCTAAACATTCTAATAAGGCCAAATTCACATAATTTTGGTACTGTTAGAAATTGTTTTATGTTGCAAGAGTTATTTGCTTGGTTTTGAAGTTTTCCGAATCGTCTTCTTCGTTCTTCCCGATCTTTTGAGTGATTGCTTATGTGTGGTTACTATTGCTTGCTTACGATAGATTGACAGGAGTGTGACGAGTAGATCTATCAAGATTTTTGAGTGCGAATTATCTTCATCAACATTGCAGGCAAGTTCACACTTTGACCATATCTTTTCTACTACCCAGTTTTTATTGCATTAGATCAATCCTCAAACAACTGCATGATTAGGATCTAATTAAATTGTGGGTTGGGAAGTAGTTGATGAGGTAGGAACCTATTACCCTGTTACTATCAAACCCTTGGGAGTTACTTCTACGTGTTGCTTATATTGCTATGCTATGCTCGTAGACGTGGATTGGGTTTTGAGAGTATCCATGACAGATGTGAGATTGTTAATTAATGGTTTACTTAAGGTGGCAACTTAAACACACATCTGGGTGGATTGAGGCACCTGGGTATTCCGGGACTTGCCTGTCTAGGCACCCGGGTATTCCAGGACTTGCCTGTTTTTCTTTTGGACTGCCACCCAGGCTCAAAGGGATCATGAGATTATTCATACTAGAAACTTCCATGTGCAGCCACAAGCCATTATGGGCTCTGGCATAGTTGATTAAGTTGTGCAAACTCTTACAGTGGTAGACTAGCAGATGTAGGGGATGTAGGTGGTACGGTCTACCCGATCGTAAGGTGCTAGCGCTTCTGAAAGACTATGTCTCGGTCATCCGTTTCTCAAACACCATGTAGTGCGAGAAATCCAACGGAGGCGATCGAGTATTGTGGGGAAAAGTGCGCAAACCTCTACAGAGTGTAATAAACTAATCATGATTAGCCTTGTCCCCGGTTATGGACATTTTGAGTATCTAGTTCTTGGATTTTCCTGTTGATCTCATCACGTTACTTTAATTAAATTTTGTTGGGATTTTAATGATATTACTTAATTGGGATTGAGAATGTTGTCAACCATTCTCAATGTTCAACAACCACCATGATAGTTAAATAAAATTTATTTCTTTGCAGTAGGGAAAAATTTGCTTTTCGCAAAAACATTATAACCATAGAGCTTTTCCACCAGCCAGATATGCATGTAGTGATAGTCATTGTTCATCATTCTCTATGGTGTGAATTTGCCAGTACATTCAATGTACTAACCCGTTTTCGGGCTGCAACGTCTCATGATGCAGGTTTCTTACGACGAGTAAGTGATACGTTAGGTTATGATTTCTACACTCAACTTTGCCGTTGGTGTTGATGGGAATCCACAACCTTGTTGCTTCCGCTATATGGATTGAGGTAATAGTATTTACGTTACTTTATACATGTGATTTACCTCTGTTATAAATCCTTCGAGTACTGTGTGTGTCAGCATACCAATCCAGGGATGACACTTAAGCACAGAGACTTGATCCATTCGGGTCAGGTCGCTACAAGATGGTATCAGAGCACATGTTGACTGTAGGACGTGACCCTAGAAATTGGCAAGCCCATAGCAAAGATTTTTCTCTACAACTTTCCCTTTCAAAAAGACCTTTTACCTCTCTTCTCTTCTGAGCTTATTCAAAAAAATTCCCTTTAGTGAGACCATACCCCTTTCCCCTTTTGACCACACGAAGATTCGACTGATGAGACCACTCCAAGAAGTATAAGAAATCGGACAACTAAGACCACTTTGGAATGAAGAGTATTTTACTGTGCATCTGAATAATGGAAACTACAACGGTTGAAGACTCCGAAGACTAGGAGAATCTGAAGGCTCTGAAGAATTCCCAGATTTGTATGACCTAGGAAGGCTACCCTTATGGAACTTGACAGAGTAAGGAAGTTGTCTATACCCGAGATCAAGGTGTATCGGAGAAAGACTGAAACAAGGAGCATGGGAACTCGAAGTTTTGTCAAAGAAAACCATAAGGCAGGAGATATCTACTATGGAATGATAGCTCATGGGGAATGACAAGAGCAGAAACACGGTTATCCCTGATGTCATCGCCCGCTGATACTATTGTCACCATGCTGAGTTAAGGATGCATGTCATTAGAATGGATTTGATGGAAGAAGGCTGATGGAGCACCTATTAGTAAGATGAAGTTTTAACCTTAGCCGGTGTATCACCAGATCTGGATTGTTACATCAAGAAGTTAAGATGGATCTGCAGGAAGCAGTATTTGATGAGGAAGCGTTTCGTGAAGAACTCAGGACCCAGAAGTTTGGAAACGCAATTACAGAATATTAAAGGATGTCACCAGAAACTTTTGTCAATAGAGAGGATCTGGCAAAAGAACTTAAGAAAGACAAGCATGATCAGGAAGAAGCCATCAAAGATAGAAACAAGGCTTGAAGAGTTTGGAGACGTTGAAGATTTATTGACCTTTAGAAGACCAAACCCCTGTTATATACCTACGATAGATGCGACATTTGTGAGCTGTCGTTTGTTTGATGTTTTTCCCGACAACCACAAATAAAAATCTGTCTTTTTCAAAACTTTTGTTTGTATTGTGTGTATCCCTCTCTATCTCTCTTATCTCACCCCAAACCCATGGACCCAATAGAGGATGAATGAAGATGAGCTTGTATTTTATAGACCGATGAGTCAGTTGGAGACAGACCAATGGATTCAGAACATGGAGGATCACATGAAGAATAACCCTATAGTCGGAAAGGATACGACCCAGCATGCTCTTCAGTGCTTTGAAAGAGGTGCTGCTACTTGGTGGAGGATATACCAAACCATGAATGGATGGAAAGGAGTAACCACTTGGAGAGAATTAAAGTTGACTCTGCAAAGATCTCACCTTGTGTCCCAGAAGTTGAAGTCTTATGGAAAGGATATGAAGAAACCTTATGCATGCAAGATTTGTGGAGAAATAGGACACACCCATAAAGAACACAAGGATGAATGCCCTAATTGTGAAGGGAGTCACCCAGTTGAAAAATACCCAAATAGGCAGATTACTTGTTTCCTGTGTGAAGGGACTACCCACTACCCTGCTCAGTGTCACATTTACCCCTTGGTGCAAAGAACCATCCAGCAGAAGAAAGAAGCAATGAAAGGAGCCCTAATGGAAATTTTAGAAGAACCTGCGATGAAGGAAGAGGTGGAGGACACACCGAAAGAGGAACCAATTAAACCCTGCACCAAGTCATGCTATTCATGTGGAGAAGAAGGACACATCTCCCAGGATTGTATGAATGGGGATCTAGTAGAATTCCCGATGGAGGAAGTAGCGTATGACCCACAGGAAATAGAAGCTCTGATTGGAATGGAAAAGTCCAGGAAGGGAACCCGATTGGAGCCCAGGAGGAACCTGAGTCATATCACCTGTTACCGGTGCAAGGAGTCAGGGCACTACCTCAACAGTTGCCCAAAAAGGAAACCTCGATACTTGTCAGAAGTAATATGTTTTAGTTGTAATGGAGCAGGGCACTTTGCCAGAGAATGCCCCAAGGAGAAGGAAGCTTGTGCTAGATAGTTGAGTTTGCAACAAAAGTAATGGAGTAGTAGAAGTGAGAACATTTTCTTTTATATTAAGGTGCGGAGTTGAGGCATGTAATGGAAAAAGAGGAGATTGTGATAATTTGAGAATGAATAAAGTTAGTATCGTTGGTACTGATATGGATTTTATGAGTTGTTACTCTATGAAGAAGAATTTTGACCATTTTGAGGATATGAGAAATATGGTCTATGGAAGATTTGTGCATTTTAAGGGTGGTAGTACCCTGTAAGAACCATTGACCCCTGGAAAAGACAAGGATACTCCACTGAGTGGATTTTGGACAACATGAATACGAGTTTTGTCTCGATATGTGTGATACCCCAAGAGTGTGTGGGATGAAGTTGGAGACTGTCAGTTGTTTGGACCAAATGTGATCAAGGAGTCAGAAGAGAATGTTAAGTTGATTCGAGATAGACTGAAGGTAGCTCAGTCCAGGTAGAAGAGTTATGCAGACTCAAAAACTCAAGGGGGTAGTATATGAAATCGGAGACAAGCATGTCTTCATGTGTCCCCTCTGCGAGGAGTTAAATGGATTGGAGCTAAGGGAAAATTAGCCCCGAGATTTGTAGGACCATACCGAGTTTTGGAGCACACGGGAGAAGTGGCCAACAAGTTGGAGTCACCCGAAGGACTGTCAGGAGTTCATGATGTGTTTCATGTTTCCTAGTTGAAGAAGTGCCATGCAGAGATGGCCAATATTACCCTGTAAGGACGCTTGCCCCTGGAAAGGATAATGATGTTCCACGAAGTGAATATGGACTTCATAAGTATAAGTATTTATCTCGGTATGTGGGATATCCCACGAGGATGAAGAGATAAATTACTATTGGATATAAAGGAGGTATGATGTTGGTAATATGGAGCAATGGCAACCCCATGACAAGTATGAGTACTCACGTCTTGGTTTGGTGCCAATAGAAGAAAGGAAGACAGTACAATTGGATGGATATAAGAATACTAGGAAGTTGGAAGTTGGAATAATGATCAGTTGCCTAGAGGATAAGTTCAAGGATTACAAGTGATGAGATGGGCCATAACCCACAGGCCCCAGGACCTGCCAAGAAGCAAGCACATTCTTGCTGAAGGAAGGACCCTGGAAGAGGATATACCTTTGTCGATAGACGATTTTATAGGAGTAACGCAAAACCTGAGAGTTGTGAAGGAACGATAGATGTTTGTCTGGCTTGCAGAATCTATGGATATATCCGAACTTGATTCGTCGACAAGAGAAATTCTGCAATGCTTGTGAGGATGACCAAGTGTTAGTATGCGAGATTCGCTAAACTGTATACATGGTAATGATTTGGGTGCGGGATGGATTGATCACCATACCGACTTACTCTTATTATTCGCCTTGCTATATGGGATGGTAAATCTGAGTGACTTACCTATAGTAGAGAGACGACGATATTAAACCTTGTTTAAACCTTAGAATGGTATAGGTATTTTTCCCTTGTAGGAGGCAACTTTGCCAACCGTAGGATATACGGTGAGGATCAACCAGACCCCTTTCCTACAGGAGAAACCATAAATTGTTGACCACCATCGATAGTTGTTTAGTTTTGGCGCCAGACCCGTCAGCTAAGAAGACCCAGTCACGGAATAACCTTACCAAGGAAAAAGGACAAAGAAATTGTGGTAAAGGTTATGCCACTGCCGAAGTAGCCCAGATAAGGAATTATCCTCAAGATCTGAGAAGACCGACACTGTTAACCCTATGGATGAAGTATATGAGTATTGATGGAACAGTAACCATGCTTCTAAGGGTGGTAGCACCCCAGACACTGTGTGATGATCGATGGATTTGAGGAGACCCCCAAACCCTAACCTTTTCTTTCTAGCCTCTTCGAATCTCGAGGACGAGATTCATTTTAAGGGTGGTAGGTTTGTAACATCCCAAAATTCTAAATTTTGGAATGTTATATTAAATAGATAGATTTGATTGATTGTTTGATTGATTGACTGAAAGTGAGTGAATTCGAAACTTTTGGAAAGTTAAATGAGAGGGAATAAAAGGACTTTCCCAAACTTTCATATTTGCTTTCTGATCTCCATGAATTCAAATTCTTTTCAAATACAAAACCCTTGAGTGAAGATGATATGACTTCTTCCATTTAATTAAATGAAAATGGTATTTGAAAAAATTATTTGAATTTCATTTGGGACTATTTTCAAATTCTGAAACTTTATGTAACTCAATGATTTTCATGAGAGAAGATAAAATGACTTCTTCAAATTATATGAAATATGAGTTGGGAGTTTCAAAGAAATTAAATTCAAAGTTCCTTTGAATTTATTTTCAACTTGGAGTTATTTGAGTTTATTCAAGTTATTTTTCTCCAAAAACAAAATACATGGAAAATAGGGTAACATGATTCCCTACATTAGAAAATTGGAGAAAAATTAATTTTAAATCATTTTGGTATTTTTAAAATGATTTTAGTTGAATTTTATTAGACCAGGAGCACTATTTGAGTTATTAGAAATTGTGTGTATTTTATTAAATGCTAGAAAAATGTTCATGTTGTTGGAAATCTTTTCCTGAAAATTTTGATATATTATATGCCTATATAGTTTTTTTATTATTACTTTTTGTTTGTCTGTGCTTTAAAAAAAATTAGGCTGAAGCCGACCGAGCCAGGCCGGCCCAGCCAGAGGCCGAGCCAGCCCAGCCAAGCCCCACGCGCGCGCCGCAGCAGGCCGCGGCCCAGCAGCCCACCTCCAGGTCATCCTCGACCCTCGGTCGGAGACCGACTCTAGCACGCCACCGCCGTAGCTGCAATGTCCTCGCCGGACTTCTCCACCGCCTCGCCCCGCCCCTCCTCCAAGTCTTCTCCTCCTCCCCTCCTATCTAAACGGAGCACCCGACCCCGTTTCCCTCAAAAATCGAAGCCCCCGAGCCTCGCCGCTGCGCCACACCCTCGCCGGAGTTAGCGGTCACCACTGGAGATCCACGCCGTCGCCCTGCTCCACCCCTCCACTCCCGACCGACGCCGCCCACTCCATCCTCACCGCCGCGCCCCGCCGAGCGCCTCGACGCCCTCGCCGCCGCCGGAGACCCACCGGAGCCGCCGCCCCGTCGATGTTCGAGTCGCCGCCACCATCCCCCTCGCCGCCGGCAGCCATCGTCGCCGCGACACGCCCCTCTTCTTTCCTCCCCGTCTGATCTGTGATCGATGGTCCGGATTAGATCTAGGACTCGTTTTTTTAAACAGGTATGTTTTGTTAATGAACGTTCATTAGTTTAGGATTGGTAGTGAACGTTTTCATTATAAATGCCTCTGTAGCGAACGTTCGTTCGATAGGATTTTTCTTTTTTTCTTTTTCTGTTTAAATTTCGTCAGGGACCTGTTTGTGAATACTTTATGTGCAGAATGGCCCCTGATCTTTAAAACTCCATAACTTTTTACTCGTTAGTCCAAATCCAACGAAACCAATGCTCACGTCTTCGTTATGATCTCCTCTATCCATTAATCCAACTCAAGCATGTTTTTGAAAAGTTTAAAATTTGAATTAGACCAGTTTTGAATTCAAACTTTGTTCGATCATAACTTGAGTTTCGTAGCTCCGTTTGAGTTGATTCTTTTTGCAAATCGAAGCTCTTGACCTAAACATTCTAATAAGGCCAAATTCACATAATTTTGGTACTGTTAGAAATTGTTTTATGTTGCAAGAGTTATTTGCTTGGTTTTGAAGTTTTCCGAATCGTCTTCTTCGTTCTTCCCGATCTTTTGAGTGATTGCTTATGTGTGGTTACTATTGCTTCCTTACGATAGATTGACCGGAGTGTGATGAGTAGATCTATCAAGATTTTTGAGTGCGAATTATCTTCATCAACATTGCAGGCAAGTTCACACTTTGACCATATCTTTTCTACTACCCAGTTTTTATTGCATTAGATCAATCCTCAAACAACTGCATGATTAGGATCTAATTAAATTGTGGGTTGGGAAGTAGTTGATGAGGTAGGAACCTATTGCCCTGTTACTATCAAACCCTTGGGAGTTACTTCTACGTGTTGCGTATATTGCTATGCTATGCTCGTAGACGTGGATTGGGTTTTGAGAGTATCCATGACAGATGTGAGATTGTTAATTAATAGTTTACTTAAGGTGGCAACTTAAACACACATCTGGGTGGATTGAGGCACCTGGGTATTCCGGGACTTGCCTGTCTAGGCACCTGGGTATTCCAGGACTTGCCTGTTTTTCTTTTGGACCGCCACCCAGGCTCAAAGGGATCATGAGATTATTCATACTAGAAACTTCCGTGTGCAGCCACAAGCCATTATGGGCTCTGGAATAGTTGATTAAGTTGTGCGAACTCTTACAGTGGTAGACTAGCAGATGTAGGGGATGTAGGTGGTACGGTCTACCCGATCGTAAGGTGCTAGCGCTTCTGAAAGACTATGTCTCGGTCATCCGTTTCTCAAACACCATGTAGTGCGAGAAATCCAACGGAGGCGATCGAGTCTTGTGGGGAAAAGTGCACAAACCTCTGCAGAGTGTAATAAACTAATCATGATTAGCCGTGTCCCCGGTTATGGACATTTTGAGTATCTAGTTCTTGGATTTTCCTGTTGATCTCATCATGTTAGTTTAATTAAATTTTGTTGGGATTTTAATGATATTACTTAATTGGGATTGAGAATGCTGTCAACCATTCTCAATGTTCAACAACCACCATGATAGTTAAATAAAATTTATTTCTTTGCAGTAGGGAAAAATTTGCTTTTCGCAAAAACATTATAACCATAGAGCTTTTCCACCAGCCAGATATGCATGTAGTGATAGTCATTGTTCATCATTCTCTATGGTGTGAATTTGCCAGTACATTCAATGTACTGACCTGTTTTCGGGCTGCAACGTCTCATGATGCAGGTTTCTTACGACGAGTAAGTGATACGTTAGGGTTATGATTTCTACACTCAACTTTGCCGTTGGTGTTGATGGGAATCCACAACCTTGTTGCTTCCGCTATATGGATTGAGGTAATAGTATTTATGTTACTTTATACATGTGATTTACCTCTGTTATAAATCCTTCGAGTACTGTGTGTGTCAGCATACCGATCCAGGGATGACACTTAAGCACAGAGACTTGATCCATTCGTGTCAGGTCACTACATGCTGAGTCACCATGACTCACAGATACTTCCAAAACCAGCTTGCAGGTGCCGTTGAACCATGCAGATGACGCAACCAAGCTGAGGAGGAGCCCGATGAAGATCTTGTCCATTGTGTTGTTTTCGTTTCAGTCGATCAGTAGTGGAGCCCAGTCGGGACAATCGGGGATCTGTGTAGCATTTGGGGTAGTCTTCTTTTATTTTGGTTCCGTAGTCAGACCTTGTGTGTATCTGGATGATGTAATGTTTTATTCATGTAATTGTGTGAAGTGGAGATTGTAAGACAACTATGTATCTCTTTCCCTTATGTATTACATGGGTTGTGTGAAGATTACCTCACTTGCGACATTGCTTTCAATGCGGTTGTGCCTCTAGGTCGTGCTTCGACACGTGGGAGATATAGCCGCATCGAGGGCGTTACAAGTTGGTAATCAGAGCCTTCCCCGACCTTTGGAGCCCCCACTGCTTGATCGTAATTAGCAGCCATTGTTGAGTCTAGAAAAAATGTTTTGAGTCATTTAGGAATTATATATCAAAGAGTTTAGGAATTCTTTTTACTCCCCGGTTCCTTCATCGCTCTGGTAAGGCATCCTGACGTAGAGTTTTGACTCTTCTCTTCTCAAATTTCACTAAAAAAAATTAGGATCACGCGGGTATCTTGGAATCGTTTCGATGATTTTGTGATGAGAACATTGTTCTTGGTGCCTCCTGTCATTTAGGGGTTGTGGCAGTGTCCCGGGGAGTTGAGCTCCGAGGTGTTGTCGTCACAATTTTATCGTTGCAGTTCTGGAATACCTGAGATTAGTTTCGCCAACATCGAAAATCTCTTTTATGCAGTTGTTGGTGAGATAACCTCGACGCCACCCAGTACTGGGGCGGGAGTTCGGGAGTATTGCCATAACTCGTATAACGGATGCTTTTCGAAGGTTGAGGTAGATGATTTCCAAAGGTTTCTTGGTTATGTGTTGAAGGATGGATACAGCTGGATGTAGGATTTGCTAGTTTGGGTGAGATATTATGCTTCCCCTGTATCCCCAACACCTGATTGCATAACCGGAAAGTTTCGGGAGTTTATAAGTGGGAATTCAAGTAGCTCTTAGGATATCTTTCCGACAGATGTATGATATGAAATTGGGGTTCGACGTCTAGTGGTCCGCCTATCCACGGTTGGTTTTACAGTGGTCTCATTGTGTCGTAAAGAGTCCTTGGCTATGCCGACTCGGGGACGCTTCGTATGTCATGTGCACTGCCTTGTACATGATGGTGTTGTACGATCGAGCCCGTGTAGGACCCACCATGAAAACTTCGGACGAAATCTCTATCATATGTTTGTTCCGGCTTATTCTGCAAGCCAATCCTTTGTTTTGTTTTCAGTTGTGGTATTCGAGTTGCTTCAATGTCAAATGTTGATTCCATACCTTTCCTAAGTGGTGTTCTCACATTTCTATGTGAATGCAAATCCTTCATGACAATCGAGATTGTTATGTTAATTCTTTTTCAACCGGTGTGTTTTCTCTTCAAGTGAAGCCGATCATTTCAACATCCGCAAGATCAAGTATCAGTTTCTTCTGAACGATGTTTGTTTCATCTGTCTCCAAGTTGCCTTTGTTTTCCCTCCCTCCCACCCTTTTCTTCAAGGAACCAGATTTCTTATTCAAGTAACATTTTAATGTTGTGAAGTCTCTCCATTCTTTTACGTCAATGTTCTTATCCGTTGATTCTCAGGAAGATGCCAACGAAGCTTCAAGTTCGTCACTCTTCACTCATTTTCTTCTCCGGTGGATTCAATTCAAGCTTTCGGTGTTGATCATATTCTTTTCCTTGTTTCAAATACCTTCTCATACCGGTGCACCTCATAATAATTCACTTCTCGCTATTCATTTGTTCCGGAGTGCTGAAGATACCTCAGAAGATGTTGGAGTTTATTCTCATTCTTTCAAGATCTTTCGAGAATGCTATCTTATTCAAGCCATTTAATTCAACCGGTGCTTTCTCTCTTGTAAATCGTTCAACGGTGTTTTCTTTTGAGTGGGCCCTAACCCACAGGTCTTTTCCCAGGATCTTACCTGACTCTTCTAAGTTTTTCTGGAGTTATTCTCAAATTCTTTTCTAAAGTTTGACATAAGAATGATTTATCATTAGTCAAATGTCTTTCTCCAAGATCGGTTAAATTCTTTTCATCGTTGGCTCAACCTTTCCATTCTTCATTCCGGAGTGCCTCAACAATTCATGGTGGTGTTTCTCATCGTCATTCTCAACATTTGAAGACCGAAGAAGAGTTTTACCTCTATATCTTATCCATTCTCTCAGAGATTCGTGGTTCTAATTCGAGGCCATCTTCTCATAATTGTTTTGATCGTGAGAATTCTTTTCACCCACCCGAAGCATTTCTTGAGTTGTTTTTCCATTTCTTTCCTCCGAAGGCCATCTTTTCAAATATTATTCATTTCAGCTGGCAGCTCACATTCTCCAAATCTTTCCAGTGCATCAATCAAATATCCTCTAATCAGTTCTTGATCTCTTCGTTCTGATGTATCTAAATCCTCTCAAGCATCTTCGTTCATTTTATAATTCTTCCCAGCGATTTGTGCCTTTTTCCAGTTCCATTTTCAAATTCTTAACGGTGATTCACCCCTTTTACTTCGTTCGTTTTCAATTCTTACCGGTGGCTCGTTCAAGATTTCTCTTCCTTTGTTACTGTATCGATTCATTTGTTATTTCAATCCTACCGGTGGTTCGTTCAATATTTTCCCAAGTTGGCGCTATATCTATCTTAATGCTCTCTACGAGAATAAGTAGTATGTCAAATCCGCTGCTTGTCATCAATTTAAATTGGTGAAGGATAAGCATAATGTAATTCTTATTCTTGTTTCATCCAACAGATTAATTCCTTATTCTGGAGGCTTATCAAATTCTCAGTTTCATTTGTTTCATCTTTTCTTTCCCGGAGTTCCAAGCTCTAATTATCACGGAGATCCATCTAAATCATTGCAAGGATTCACCTTGTGTTTTCAATTTCTCTTTCTTTTCATTCCTTTGTTACCGGAGTTCTTCATGGAGGCTCGACATGGTGTTTCATCAAGGATTTAATTCCTTCTCGAAGTTTTCATCGAGATTCTTTTCAAAGGAGTTCAAGCATTCTCCATCTTGCTATCCGGAGTGCAATTCTTTCTTCCGTATCATTGGAGGTGGTATTATGTCATTCTCGATAATTTAAGTTCATGTTTCATGATTCACATGTTGTCAAGGGTGAGATATTTTAAATCCATCAATCTCGCCATTTGAGTTATCTTGGGTTATATTCCACCTAAAGCCTTCCCTAAGGTTTGTTGCTGTCTATGGTGCTTATAAATGACCCAAGTTTCTTCATTTATCCTCCCGGTAAGATAAGCTTCTCATCTCCTTGTTCATATCAATCCAATCTATCGTTTCCGTTAGTGGCAGAATTTCACCTCATAGTTTTGAGATGTTTTCCATAAGCCCACAACAAGCTTATCCTTTTTCGTTGTTGTTAATCCAACAACTCTGTTCGACCCTTCTCCTAAATATGCTTTTTCAAGCTCAATTGAGGTAGAAGATGTTGTTTTTCTTCTCTGTTCTTTTCATTGCATTCTTTCATTTCTTTCGGAGGCATTGTGACGTTGCTCTCTTCACTCATCATCTCGTATTATGAGGACCATGTTCTTTTCGTGCTTATCCATTTTACCGGAGTGTCGTGCCCTCTTTTCAAGTTCTTCCCATTCTGTCAGGTTTTGCCTCCCTTCTCAACCGGAGTGCTGTCCGAGATCTTTCTTACCCCTTGTTCCATTCATTCAATAGTTACGGAGGCAGTGTATTGTAATTTCATCAAGTATCTTCTCATCTTATCAAGTTCTTATTTAATTCTTTTTCTTTTCAATCAGAGTGCTGCCCGAAGTTGTTCTTCCTTGTTCCTTTTTCCTAACGGGGTGTTTTTCAACTTCGTTCATCTCTGTTGCTTTCTTTCTATCTTTTGCTCAACCTCGCAAGGTTCGTTGGTTTCACTCGTTTGGCAAAGAAGCAACTTAGTTTTTTTACCTCTTCTCTTTCTTTTCCGTTTGTCCCTCTGGTGCCATTCTAGATCTCGGGACAAGATCCTCTCGTAGTGGTGGAGTGTTGTGACGCCCCGAGACCGATGTGCCAGGTGTCGTCCAGTTATTCGCTGCGTTGCCTTGTCATTTGCTTGCGTGTTGCATTTCATCATGTCATCATGTGCATAGCATCATCATGTTTTTCAAAACTTGCATTCGTCCGGGTTCTCCGATTTCTCTCCGTTGTCCGTTCTGAGCCCAACCACACTTGCACGCGCCCGCGGTATGTCCGAAATAGTATTTTATAAGTGGCCGGAAAATGTTCTCGGATTGGGTTGAAAGTTGGCATGTGGTCTTATTATAGTGTAGATAGACCGCCTGTCAAGTTTCATCGCATTCGGAGTTCGTTTGATAGCCCAACCATTAAACTATAGCGACAATATAGCCGGTCTAACGTCGGACGTTTTCGGTCTCCGAAAACTGTTGCCGGGCTTTCCCTCTCTTTCCTCTCTAGACTGTCTACACAGCCCACCTAGGCCTAGCCTACTCCTCCTCGTGTCTAGAGCCATTCGATCGTGATCCGAGGGTCCGAAAACGGATGAAAACCCCTAACCCTAGACCCCTGCCTATTTAAGAAGCCCCCCTTGCCATTTTTGGGTGCCCCTAGCCTTCCCCTACCCTCAGCCGCTGCATCCCCCTCGAAAATCGCACCACCAGCCAGATCCATCCACCTCCTCCTCGTTTTCCGGCGCCCTCCACCTCCACCTCACCACTTGGCGCGCAACCGTTGGCTACGCCGTCACCGCCAGCCAGCCTCCTCCACTCCCCTCGCGCCACGCGCCCCTGCCTACCTCCCACCTCGCGCAGGGCCCCCAGAACCCAGATCGGGGCCCTGGAAGCCCATCTGCGCCCGAGACATGCCGTCGCCCCGCTCCTCCCGAGTTTCACCGTTCGACCCCGCTGCTGCTGCGCTGAGAAGCTCCTCCGCCAACCAGTCGCCGCCGGAGAGCGTAGCCGCCAGAGCCCCTCGCCGGAGATGAGTCCGCGCCTTCTCCTTCCTATGTTTCCCTTTTCTCCTCATCTCACATCTCGCTCTCTCGCTCTCTGTGTTCTTCCCCGCAGGAGCCCCATGGAAGCACTCCGATGTAGCTCTGCCGCCGTCGCGTTCTGCTTCAGATCCGGCGCCTCGCGGTCACCCTCGCCCGGAGCTACCCGTCCGCTTTGCCGCCTGCCGCCAAGTCCCTCGCCGCACCATGGATTTCCTCTGCTTCGCGCCGCCGTCAACTCGAACTGCTCGAGTCCCCTCGCCCGTCTGCATTGACCCCCTCCTCTACCTCGTGCGAAGCCTAGCTCCAGCAGCGCTGCGTTGACTGCGCCCTTCCTTCGCCTACGTGGACCGCAGCCACGCCTCCGGTCCCACCGCCACCCAGCGAACTAGCCGGCCCGCTGCTCCATCGTCCTGGGCGAGGCCCACTAGGTGAAGCCACACCCCCAGCGCCCCACCTTCCTTTCCTACTGTTGGCCCAGTTCGTGTTTCGGCCCGCGTATGTTTTTTTCCTGGTTCTGTGATTTGTCCAATTATCCAGAGAACTGCAGTTTTACAGAAAAACCCTTGTACTTCATGCTTATCCTAACTAATTAACCGTGCATCGGATTAAAACAAACTTTATATGTAAAATGTCTAGAATTTTGCCTAGTTTAATAATATCCAACTTTCATCTATGTTTAAAATGTTTAAAATGCTGTTTGGTTAAATTTGCTCCTATGCCATGTTAAAATGATTTATTTCATAACTAAATAACTGTAACTCCGAATTTAATAAACTTTATATGTAAATAGGGTAGAAAAATGCCTAGTTTAACATGGTGGATTTACTTTGCATGTTTAATAACTCTGAAATTGTGTTTAGGTCAGAACAGTACCAAACCTAAATACGCATATGGGGATTTACCGGAATTGTTGTTCGTTGTTTCCGGCCTCATTTAAACTTGTCTAGATAGGTAGTTTTATTATGCTTCACCTCTTGCCATGCTAAACAACATTTAATATTGTTGGGTACATAAACGGGATCGAACTAAATTACTCCGTAGTAGAGTGATGGTAGACTACCCCGATCGAAGCGCCGCAGTAATGCCCAATGAGCCGCCAAATCACAAAACCGGTAGACTTATCCTATAACTCCCTCTCTTTTCTTCTTTTGGGTTTGTGATTATGGTTTCTTTTCTTTTATTTCTATTTGACAGTTTCTTGATGGACGCTGGAGCACTGGCCGAAGTGATGTCTATGGCTCCGGCCAAAACCGTCGAGGCTCATGGTACGAAGAAGCATAAGCACCCCGCCGAGACTACCACAGACAAGCACAAAGCCATCGCCCTGTCCAAGCCCCCCTCTCCGGGATCCCTCATTAAGCAAGTCCAGGTAATATCTCTTCTTGACGGTCTTTTTATCGATCTTGATCGTGTTTTTTCATCTAACACATAGTACTAGTACTAGTAGTACAATTTTCTGGGTGATCTTGCATGTGATTTTTGTGTGCCAAATGACGGTTCTAAATTCCTCTTTTGACCAAAACATGCGAGAGGTTGACACTGATTTCTTATAGATTACTTTCAACTACTCCCTCTGTCCCAAATTTCTTGTCTTAGATTTGTCTAGATACGGATGTATCTAATACTAAAATGTGACTTGATACATCCGTATCTAGTCAAATCTAAGACAAGAAATTTTGGGACGGAGGGAGTACTTTATGAACATCAATGCTACCTTTTAAGAGGGTATATTTGCCTCAGTAACTTGTGTTATGGATTTTGCATGTAATCCCTCTGCTCTCAAGCCTTTGAAGACATGTTCTAGTGTCTTTGTTCACTCATTTCTGTGCGCATATGTAGTCATTCATATATGGAGTATAATATCGAAAATCATCTTATATTTCTGAACGGAGGTAGTAATAAAATATGGTTTTTGTTTGAATTAGAACCAGGTCCGCGGTGGAGATGAAGTTCTCAAAGTCATGCCGTGTGAACTGGAAGACCTGATGATGAGTTCTACTGCTGAACTATCCAGCTGCTGTGTCCTTGTCGCCACGTGTCTTGAACTAGTGTTTTCCTGTAGCATTGTTGTCAGGCGTGTTCTCGAGGCTGTACTTGACCACAACAATTTCCTGGTTGTGCCTTCGATTACGAAGGGTGTGGTTCTTGTAAAGCTTCCCAACAAATCTGATGCGACATGTCTTCATCATCATGTTTATGAGTGGAAAGACCACTCTGTCAGGTTCTCCAAGGTTGACAAGATGGTGATGGTGCGTGTAGACATCTCACACGAAGTCCATGGCCTAGTCAGTTATGCGGGGTTCATCCCGTAGGTCGGTGGCAAGAAATAGTCTGCAGAGTTTAGTTAGTGCAACTTTGCTTGTCTGTAGTAAGTACTATTGTTCAGTACTTGATTTGTGTTTGTGAACCCTGTATTGTTTATTAGTACTGCCGCTTTTGGTGTGTGGTCAGTCCTGAGAACGGTCTATGTTAATGTCTGTCCACTAAATTTAGTATGTATATTTTGAAGTATCCAGATCATATTTTTTGTGAGGACGGTTTATCAATTATGGTTACACTCCAATATCTGTATGCATTGCAGGGTTTATCGCACCCACCAGGATTTCCAGTCCCATGGATGTTCGGTCCATATGATTTATCACGACCTTTGGACTGTCCTGCTTGAGGGAGTAGGCAGGGCCCCAGCATGCCACGTGTAGTTGGACGATCAATCTTCTGTTTAGTACTTCAACATAGTGATTTCCTGGTAAGGATTCACTCGTGTCACATCAAGTAAATCTTATTGATTTACTGTCTAAATCTTATTGATTTAAAGTCATGTTTTCTTTCTTTTCCTGCAATTTTACGATGCAGGTTTTGCCATGTGACATTCATCACAGAATAAACCGTTTGGTTTGCTCTACGATGGATATTTTTGCAGGTTTCACTTCTTACGTCGTGTCAGTAACGAAGGCACTGTCCATCACTTATATTACTGGAAAAAATTGGATTAGTCTGTTGTCTGAGTACAAGCTGAATCCCTATGATGAACTGCAGTTTGGTTTAACAAAAACGCCACAATTAGTCCTTCTCGCGTTTAAAAGATATGAAGAAAAAAACTGGATCATGGTCACGGATCCTAGTCAAGTTAGAAAGCTGATCATGGCAGACCAGACACGATCGCCGTTGTCTCGCACAGATCGAGCACCGGCAGTTGCTCTAGCACTGACAGCGGCAGCAGCTCAGTCTGATCCAGCTGAGGATTGGGCACCGACCGCGTCAGTGGATCAGTCTGATCTACCGGAGGATCGGGCATCGACACCGGCACCTGCTCCGACACCGGCACTAGCTCTACAAGGGGCACCATCTCCGGCAGCAGCAGCGGCTTCGGCACCTGCACCAACACTTGCACTTGCATCTGCTCCGGCCCTTGTAGTTGCACCGGCAACAGACTGGGCTGCAGTTCACAATTCATATACCAAAGTCCTTACAAAAACCGACATGTCCACCTTCTTGGTAAGCATTGACCGCCCAAGTGCTTCGTTCTTTTTTCTTTCCATGTTGTTTCACATGATTCACTGTGTTGATCTAACTGTTTGGGTATGTCTTCTTGTTTGCAAACAGAGAATTCCTAGAGCAACGAGGGAGTCGTTCAACAATCCGGGCGACCGCGGCCAAGTTTCTCTTACCATGCGCAGCCTTGGTGTGAATGAACCTGCTCAATATACCGTAAGTACAAAGGATGGTCGCATGATGATTGATGCTAAAGGATGGTCAAGGTTCAAATCTAAATCATATCTTGCGGTAGGGGATGATGTCAAAATCGAACTTTCTCGGCAAGGAGAGCTGGTCCAAATCAACTTTGAAATTAGCAGCACGCAACTGCCGAACTGATCTATCCTCCGAGAGATTTTGATGTAATAATCTGGCATGGTGAAACAAGTGTCCTGTTTGTATAATTAGTACGACAGTATTATTTATCACATGGTATATCATTGATAGAATTGCAACTCTGATTGCTGGTTAGGAACTGTCGTTCGATTTCATTCCAATAGCTGCCGTGCTTTATTCAATTTTGTGTATTCGCCTTGCGACAGCATCTAAAACCAGCGCCGTACCGATCGCTCGCAATATGAAAAGCGCTGAGGTAGAACACATGGGCCCCCAAACATGCAGGGTCGGCCTGCGGCCCCAAGTCCAGAACCGTGAGCCTATCTGAGTATTATATTCTCAGCTGAACCCCCATAAAAAAAGTTGAACCCCCATAATGCCCGTGCGTTGGAGAGGGAGTATATTTCTCGGCAAGGTGAGCCTGTGATATAAAAGATTTTTATATTTCTTTACAGAGGGAGTATCTCTCTGTCAAAAGATATATTTATGTGTAACTAGTTACTCCTGTCTTTCTACTTCCTTTCGCTGATATGTGGGGCAACCGGCAACGGGGTCCACATGCCATATTCACAAATTAGAGTGCACAACTTCACGGTAGACACACCCCGGTCGTAGCACCACAGTAATGCCCAATGAGTCGTCAAATCACAACCCCCCTTTCCAGCTTTAGCAGTAAGCTGGACGGACGAAGCAACAATATTTCACTGGGCATGAATCCCCTTCTCCCTCGTCTGCTTGTTCAGAGAAAACCCCCTCTCGGCGATTGCATAGGGTTTTCTCATGGAGAACCAGGTATGAATTCTTCATCCATCCCCGATAAACCCAAGTCCCTTGGTCGCAGGTAATCCTAGGATGGCAGCCGCCGCCGTTGATGCATTTTTCTTCCTACTGAATCTAGTGTGTTTCATTTGCAGTGCCCAAAGTGCGAGTACCCTACAGGTTTCTGCGCCCTCGGCGAGACGCCACACTTGTTCCTTCTCATCCTAACACAGCATTTTGAAACGTGCACAGTATGTTCCTAGAATCCTCTTTTCTATCCGGGAGGGTGGGGTTTTTTTGAACATGCTGTGTTCTCATATTATTTTTCCTGCAGTGTATTATTTGCTCTGCCAGAACACATGTACTCAAGATGGTCAGCCTTGCCATAACTTAATACACTAGTTTAATGGTCACAGTGAAGACAAGCCATGGATATAAGTTCCGAGTTGGGTTCATGAACCAAGAAGATCACTGCTTTTTTTATGGCCGAACTTGGATAAACTTTCTCAAGTGTTACGGACTGAAAGTTGGCGCACGAATGTTGATGGAAATAGCAGAACCTGGACTCATCTTCACTGCGATCTTCCACCCCGACGTCGTTCCAATTTTTCATCCATGTTAGTTTTGTATCTGGTTCTTGCTTGTTGCCTCGATTACTTCTTAATCCACCTATTCTGTCTAACTAATCACAATTTAACTTTAGAAGTAGCAACGAATCTCTCACGAAGATGCTACTTCTAACTAATATTTTCTTGTAATTGGTGGCACGTGTAGGTTTTTACAGAGTTAAGCAGTCTGCTCGTTTGTTACTCTATAATAACTCGGCTGTTACTAATGGCACTGAAGTTGACTGGATCGACATCCACAAGTTCCTACACTTTATTGATCGTCTTGAGGTCCTTGTGGGGCGTTTCAATGGTGGAAGGCCACGTGGGATATGTGTGCCACTGCTGCACTCGTTGAACAGGTCCAACTGTGTCGAGAAACTTATGGTACGAGCTGTTTTCTGTTATATATGTTGTTCATAAACTATTGCTTATACACAGTTTTACAGCTGTGATCTTCTTGAAACAGGAACTGCCAAGTTCTATTGTTCCTATACAGATGCCTGACCATGGTCGGGTCAGACTTGCGCTTGGTCACAACATGATGTTTATGTCGACCTGCTCAATTCCCCTTGGAGGTGAAAAGATACTTATTCATGGGTGGTCTCAAATAATGAAGGCCCGTCCATCTTGGAGAATAGGACAGAAGATTATGTTCATGCTTTTCCATGGCTCTAAAGCGAATATCCTGTTTATTGACCACGTTGCGAGATGAAGCCGCTTTCAGAAGGTTGTGAATGCGCGGGGTGGCGCCTGGGCCTTGTCCTGGGGCTTGGCGGCCTCACCCTTGGTTAACTGTAGGGAAAGTAGCACTTTTCGAGGCGTGCTTTGTACGGTTGAACCTGTATAAGTACTCATACTACTTTCAGCTTTGGTTGTTAAGTGCCCCTGCTAGTTTCAGTTAAGGTTGTTAAGTACTCCTGCTGCTTTTACAGTCAGTCGTGTTTCTTCACTCCTGTCTTCATCCAGCCTCCAAAACCAAACCAGCGCCGGCGGGGCCGCCTGCTTCCGCCTCCCACGGCTGGCTGCGCCTCAGCGCACGCATCGCCGCCCCACCGTCTCCTAAATCGTTAACGCCGACGTCCTCCGCGCGCTTTGGTGTGCTCGCCGTGGCGCCGCCCTCTCACGTTGTCAACATGGTCAACAAACAACAGGAATCGGTAGAAGTACATGGAGAGGATGACAGTAGGGGCCCACCACGTCAGCGTATGGAAAAATAAAATGCTTCATCTGGGATCCACGACATTGTGAGCGTATATAGTCAATAGACAAGAGAACAACACAAGATCGGCTGACACCTGGGACGTAGCTACTCGAGTAGTATTTTTTTGTTTGGTATTGTTGAGATGGAGCAGGGTTTGAACTGGGCTGTGGCCCGTCTAGCCCAGGCTTATATTTTACGTTCACCATGTGACCAGCCCATCTATTTTTTCTTTGTGAAAATGAGCCCAGTTTATTTTTTTCTGAAGAATACCCAATCCAGGCCTACTTATTTTTCTATGCCCTGATGGGCTGCAACTCTTTCAAGACGCCTGCAAATCTTGAAAGTAATATGAAATAGGTTGTAAATATAAAAACAGATGACAAATTGGCAATTACTTTATAATTTCTGAATTTTATCACATTTTCAGATTCCTATTTCACTCGACATTAACCTAATTTAAATATATTCAAAGTACTTTAAATCTGGCTGGACATTTCGGTATTAGAAATAGTTTGGAACTCACAGAAATATGTGAAATTGGCCCTGGCCAACCAAAAAACGACTGCAATAAATTGCATAAGAAGTTTCCATGAGCTATATTAGAAAAAAGAGGGAGTGGTCTGACTAGTGGGCCTGTTTAGTTGACGCATATGCAAGATTTTTTTAGTTATTATATACGTCAACAAACGATTCTAGCAGACGTAACCGTTGGATGTCAATCCAACGGCCGTCATGTTTCTTCAATCTCTGATCTTCTTGCTCCAGCCACCAAAGCAGCGCCGGCGGGACCGCCTACTCCCGCCTCCCGTGGCTGGCTGTGCTGCCGCGCAGGCCTCAACGCCCCCTACTACTCCCACCGCTGGCCAGGGCATCCCTCTACTCTCCCACACCCCCTGTTATTCTGCGGCGACGGCAGCCTCACACCGCAGCCGAACCGGTGAACGCTCGTACTCCTCTCCGCATGGGCATCCACTGCCGCGTCTTCCCCGGCTCCGCGTCGTCCCCTTCCTATGCCTCGCCGTCGTCCACCGCCATGGTGCTCTCGGCGAGACGTGGTCAAAGTGGTCAACGACCGACTTCCATCGGAAGAGTACTGTACATGGAGAGGCTGACAGCTGGGTCCACGGCAGCCGCAAGGAAGTGCCTCCTTATTACGCGGAAAATAATTATTCCTCCACCTGACAGCGGGGACCCACCGGACGGGCCACCAGTATTTTGCGAAAAAATTCGTTTCCCCCTGACTGCTGGGACCCACCGGATGGGCCACCGTATTTCGCGAAAAAATGTTCCCCCCGCTGTCAGCTCGGACCCACCGGAAGTGCCTCCTTATTACGCACAAAAAAATGAATACTCCCCCGGCTAGCTGGGACCCACCATGGTGGGAGGCTGACTTGTGGGCCTACTAAGTTGACGGGGACGAAGGGCTTTGTCAACTTAGTCAATATGAACGATTCTAGCTCCAGTGACCGTACGATGTCCATCCAACGGCCGTAGTGCTTCTTCAACCTCTGGTCTTCTTGCTCCAGCCGCCCAAAGCAGCGCCGGTCGTGCCGCATGCTCCTGCCTCTCGTGGCCGGCTGTGCTGCCGCGGAGGCCTCACCGCCCCTACTATTCCCACCGCTGGCCAGGCCCTGCGGCGACGGCAGCCTCACACCGCAGCCGAACCAGTGAACCCTCGTACTCCTCTCCGCGTGCGCGGGCTTCCACTGCCGTGTCTTCCCCGGCTCCCTGCCGTCCCCTTCCTAGGCCTCGCCGTCGTCCACCGCCCTAGTGCTCTCGGCGAGGCATGGTCAACGTGGTCAAGGAACGACTTCCATCGGACGTGGACTGTACGTGGAGAGGCTGACAGCTGGGTCCATGGTGGCAGCAAGGAAGTGCCTCCTTATTACGCGGAAAATAATGATTCCTCCACCTGACAGCAGGGACCCACCGGACGGGCCACAGTATTTGGCGAAAAAAACGTTTCCCCCTGATTGCTGGGACCCACTAGCTACACCTTCGCACGCAAGGAAGTGCGTCCGGGCAAAAAAAAATGATTCACCCCCCTGACTGCTGGGACCCACCAGCTACATCTTCGCACGCAAGGAAGTGCTCCGGACAAAAAAAAAGAAAACGAAAACGATTCGCCCCCCTGACTGCTGGGACCCACTGGCCCCCCGACTGCTGGGACCCACCGGCTACATCTTCCCACGCAAGGAAGTGCGTCCGGGCAAAAAAATGATTTGCCCCCTGACTGCTGGGACCCACCGGCTACATCTTTGCAGGCAAGGAAGTGCCTGACAGTCGGGACCCACCTGGTCGAAGCGTATGTGGCATTGTCATTCTGGTCGCGAACGTGTACGTACATACTGGTCGATGTAGAGGCGCGCACGTGTCGTAGTGGAGGCGCGCACGTGTCATAGTAGAGGCGCGCACGTGTCATAGTAGAGGCGCACACGTAGCATGTACACGTACATACAGCGGCCAGGGTGCAAGAAAGAAAATATAGCCACGTATGTGTACATATGGGCGGGGTCTCGAACGCCTACTCGCGCATACGTACGGCGAGGGCTCGTGTACATGGCTGGGTCGGAACGGAGAAACAGCGTCGTCGACGTGTTCATGGGGAGGCAACGGAATGCGTCGTGTTCATGGGGAGGCAACAGAATGCGTCGTGTTCATCGGGAGGCAACGCGGCTGGGTCGGAACGGAATGCGTGGTCGTGTTCATCGGGAGGGCTTGGACAGAAGAGGCGATGGAAACGAGGCCTGGCGTACCGCACAATGGAGGAAACGGCCTTGTGTTCGACCGGCCACGTTCGTAACGGGATCCTGTTCATCGGGAGGGGTCTGGCGTACCGCACAACAGAGGAAACGGACCTCCTACGGTCGAAACGGGGGTCCTGTTGATCGGGAGGGGTGTGGCGTACCGCAAAACGGAGGAAACGGACCTCCTACGGTCAAATCGGGGGTCCTGTTGATCGGGAGGGGTGTGGCGTACCGCAAAACGGAGGAAACGTACTTGTGTTGGAGCGCTACGGTCGAAACGGGGGTCCTGTTCATCGGGAGGGGTGTGGCGTACCGCAAAACGGGACTCCACGGGATACTGTTCATCTCCACCGTCGACCCCCTCCAGCCTCCACGAGCTACTGTTCATCCACCGTCGACCTCCTCCAGCCTCCACGGGCTCCTGTTCATCCAGCCTCCACCACGCGCTACTCCACCGGCTACTGTTCAACCACCCCTCCACCGTCTACTGTTCATCCAGCCCTCCACACCACGGGGTCCTGTTCAACCATCCCTCCACGGGCACCCCTCCACCGTCTACTGTTCATCCTGCCCTCCACACCACGGGGTCCTGTTCATCCACCCCTCCACGGGCACCCCTCCACCGTCTACTGTTCATCCAGCCCTCCACCACACCACGGGGTCCAGTTC
>NC_041392.1:585701539-585713609 GCF_002162155.2 Triticum dicoccoides | reverse complement strand
ACGCTCACTGTTCATCCAAAGGCAGCATCGATCGACTTCAGTTAGCAGCCGTAGCCAAGGAATCGCTCGATCGGGTTCAGTTAATAGCCATCGATCGATCGCTCGGGTTCAGGAACGCGTAGCCTACAGTGCAATCGCTCAGGTTCAGTTAGAGCCCAATGCCTCGCTCGGGTTCAGTTAGAGCCAACGCCTCGCACACACACGCGTACGTGTACGAGAGAAACGCGCATCACTCGGCCCCCGACCTCCCACCGTAACCAGGAACTCCCCGAAATATTCCTCCCCCTCGCTTCTACCACGGTTTTTTCCGTCATGGACGGCCCAAAGAATGTCATGCAGCTGCATCCACGACCCGCCCAGGACGAAAAGCCCATTTTCTGTCATAATTTTTTGTCATAGAAGTAGGAGCCCACCACATCTATGATGATACCGGGTTTTGTCACAATTATCATCATAGAAGTGTCATATGTATGATAGAAAAAAAATTCGTTCGGCCCAAAATGTCACGGATGTGTCTTTTTTTTGTAGTGATATAGCTAGCTAGGTCCTTATAACTCGTTTTTACCCACACGTCAATCGATCTACCTCATTAGTTGTGTCTCTCCCTTCCTCCGACAAACAACAATTGATCTACCGATCTAGTTAGGTTTGCTTACCAAACACATGGTTCCCCTTCATCATCCATGGATGCGTCCCAACAGATCAATCATGCACAGGCACACACAGAAACACATCCCCACTCTTATTGATAACATTGCAGTTCCACCCTCAGTTTGTCTAGTAGGCCTCTCCCACCATCTTCGAGAAGCAACTCCATCACCCATCCAGTACTCTACCCCTCTCCCTCCCTCTCCCTCACTCTCTCCCTCCTCTCTCTCTCTCTCTGTCCCATCATATTTCCCGTCCTTCAGTTATGTATGGATGTCGACGGATCTCCCTCAAGACATAGTTGGGTCTCTCCTTCTCAACACATATATGAGTCGTTCTACCTCTATAGTTAGGCCTCTGCCTACCCCTCCCACCACACCCCTCCCCCCCACACACCGATACATCAAGCGCTCTAGTCATGTCTCCCTGCCACACACAAACTTGACGTGTGCCCTCTAACATTCCGGTAGGCTAGTCGCCCTATATCTTTGACTTGTACACACAAACAATTTCGATGGCTCTCTTCATCGATCTTGCACCCACCCACTTGATCCTCTCTTTGATTCTATCGATAGCTATGACCCCTCCCTCTCTTCTCGTGGATTGCCCAACCCTCTATGTATGATATGGATAGGCCTCCTTTCACACACATTGCATGCAAAATTTTGTTTGAGATGTCATCGACACATATTCCCACAAATAATTCACGAAATCAACCCCCACCCCACCCCCACCCCAAAACAAAAAACACTCACGAACGCGGTTTGTATCTCTCACACTCACCCCACGTAGGTGGGGGACGTGCATGAAGAGAAGAGGTACATGCACGGCGCACGTACTCCCGTCTCTTTCCCAACCACACCCGGGCGGGTACACGGTGGAGCTCATTTCTGTACGAAAAAGGCAGCCCACGTGGTAATTTGGCACGTGTACTGGTTGTCCACTTGGTGGAGGGAGGATCGTCTACCACGGGTGAACAAACAAATTGCGACTTGACGTATTATGTTAAAAAAAGAGGCAAACCATGTGGGGCCTACCTTAGAGGCAAGGCTCTATACACTGGAGTACTTTGATGTGTCCCGTCAACTCGCAGAACAAAGAGAATCTTGCTTAGTACGCCGTCTCCCTCACCCACGGGTGCGGTGGCTCGCAGGATGAGGTGAAGCTTGCTTACTACGCCTTACGCCCGCTCCCTCACCCGTGTGCGCGGTGGCTCGCAGGACGAGGAGAAAAATTTACTACTCCCTCTGTTTACTCCTCGTCCTACTACCTTGGTTATAGAGATTATACTACCATATTGTTTGGAATATATATGTCCTTTAGTAGATTTCAATATGAACTACTAGTACATACTCCAAACACTCATGTATATAGACGTATCTTAGAGTGTAGATTCACTCATTTTGCTCCGTATGTAGCACTCTCCCTCGCCCCTTGACCCTCGCCCACGTGGTGGACGTGCAGCAATTCATTCGGTCTCATATAGCCAGAACGATATATACTGCACTACCATTATTGCTCGACTTCCCGAAGAGGCGAAGAGCCAATTGCAAGGTTAATATCTTGGAGATGCCAAGCGCAAGGTTATAGGAGAACGAGTAGTAGGTGCCGCGTCATTTATAAATAAAGTTTTTTTTCTTCAGTGGCACGTACGCAATATGATAGGTTCATATGGAGAGAAAAGGAAACCGCTCCACTATATACATAGTCAGGACGGGCCAGCCTACATGGTTGCTTGCTGGGGTTGCTCTCTTCACACTCTCTCGCACAAAATGACTGTGGCCACATCTCTAACATACCGGCGGATCACGTCCGCTTGGGGAAGGGGTGGATGCTTAGTGTAGATGTGGTGGCCGTCGCCGACGGCGAAAACCCACTGTCGGCACGTCCTGATCAGGGGTCCCCGCCGTTCTCTCTCACAAAGCCGGTGAGGTTGACTTCGTCCCTTGCTCACTGCCGCGACGTGGGCAGTTGTCGCCTCCCGCCGCCCTCCTCAAGGTTGAGCTACGTCCCTCAGGTACAACTCCCTTTACAGCCAGCTTGCACCACTGCTCCAGCTGCCCACATCACTCCCTGTGGATATTTCTCTACTTCTTTGCCCCACACATACCTCTACTGGCTTCTACATACTGTATTTGTGATGATTTTATTTCTCATCAACTAGTCCCAATAATCTTATTCTAATCACGATTGTTCAATTTCTTTGCCACAGGGATGCTCATCTCGATTTTGGTGAAACTGCACAAAATGATCTGATGGTCAAAAGGTTGCAAACTTCATTTATTAGGAAGCTCGAACGTTGCCGGCAAATTGAAGCCTAGTCAGGGTTCACGGTTCAAGGGCTAGGGACTGCATGGATCATTTTTTTCTTTAGCTGCCTCTATTCCAAATAAGTGTCAACTTTAGTAGTAGTACAACTTTGTACCAAAGTTTACACAAAGTTGAGAAACTTATTTTGGAACGGAGGGTGTACATATTTGCTATGATCTATCAATCATTGAGATGCAATAGCATGCATGTTACTCTCCTTTGTATTTGATGAAATGTTGCAACGGGCAACCTTGGACGCAAGATACATGTAACAGAAGCTGGAAGCTTCATAGCATTGTACAAATTTATCTCGCTGATAAATTACAGTACGTACTATACTAGTACTTCCTCCGTTCCTAAATATAAGTCTTTGTAGAGATTTCACCATGAACCACATGCGGATCACTGAGCCTACGTGTTTTCACTGCTCTTGCACGCCTCCGCTGTAAGAATGGAGAAAATTGTAATCTAGTAGTAGTATACCTCCTTTCGCCGAAAGCGTGGGACATCCAGCAGTCCTACGACCTTAGTAATAAAGACCAATGAGCCGTCAAATCACATAGACCCAGCAGTAAGTTGGACGGACGAAGCAACCATCACTCTTGCGCTAGTGAGAGGTTGCGTCCGCTCTACCCGGGCATGAATGCGGCACCGATTCTTTAGAGCAGCGCTGACCGTTTCTGGCGGGAAGCGCGCGCGGGCGATGGAGGGGCTTTGGGTGGGCCAGGCTGGTCAGGAGCGGGCGTGGCAGCTGTCCGCATGTCCCTACCTGACACGCCCGCAAACGAGAGGATGCACCGACTCTCGTGGCTAAAATCGTACACTACACAACATCTCTCTGTAGGAGTAGGTCGGTTTGTCGCTCTCTCTAACACACACATGGTGTTAAACACACACACACACGCGCGCGCGCGCACGCATGCACCTTGGTCTTGTTGCACCTTCTAACGTGACTTATTACACCTAGACGGAGGGAGTAGTAAGTATACGAGATACGGTGGCACACTGACTTAAGTCGAATACAAGTGCCCAAAATATATGTGCATGTTATAATAAGGATTCAGGAATGTATAAAAGGTTATTTCCCTCTCGTTGAACATAACGAGAGGGTTGTGCAGCTAGTTAGCCTGTTGGCTCATCAAACTTGAGGTCTCAGGTTTGATAGCTACACTTGAGCATAATTTTTGCCAGGAGGATTCTTTGACTGGTCAAAATGTTTTCTAGGGTTTGCACGCTTCACACTCTCTTTCTAGTATATATATACACGCTGGAGCCTCAGCGCTTGTAGTTGCTCTCTTCACACTCTCTCGCCCTCTCCCGCTGGAGCCTCAGCGCTTGTAGTTGCTCTCTTCACACTCTATCGTTGTCTCCAGATCTAAACAAGACTTCGTTGGCCTCTCTCTCCCCTCACTGCTGCTCAAAGAGCCGGCAGGATCCGTCCGCCGGGAAGGGAAGGAGGCTTAACGCTGTCGCCGTCGGCGAGGGACTACCGGCGCAGCTGTTCACTTTCCACCCAGCGGCAGCGCGGGAGGGCCTCCGACCCCTTCTTCTTAGCCGCCGTCCCGTCGCCCGCCGAACCACGCCCCAAGAACCTTAAGGTATAATTTACTTACTCCACATGCATTGCTCTAGCTGCATGTATACCATGAATCTAGGACGTGGTTCAAAGAGGAAAGGAGTGGGAAAAGTTGTATATAGCATGAATCTCGGACGTGGTTCAAAGAGGAAATGAAGGGGGAAAGTTGTATAGCATTAATCTAGGACGTGGTTCAAAGAGGAAAGGAGTGGGGAAAGTTGTATCGCATAAATCTAGGACGTGGTTCAAAAAGGAAAGGAAGGGGCGAAAGTACTAGTTCAAAAAGGAAAGGAAGGGACAAGGCTGTAGAGTTTGAGCAGGACTAGATTTGCTGCGCTCACATAGGGAAAGGCGTCTGATAACAAAACTGGGACCAACACGGAGTTTTTTTAGTCCGTACACCAAAATGTCCCTATAAACAAACACCCTCAAATAATGCCGCTGCAAAATTGATGTAATGCCATAGTTAAAAGCAAATTACATGTTTAACGAATTTTATTTGTAATATAATCTCTATGTTAATATTAATCAATGCCACCGTTTTAGAAATGCTACTGTCTTGCTTTCTTTCCCATTTAGATAAGGTAGATGCTTCTTTTTGTTGGCTTCTGTGTCATCCACCGTTATTGACCACTAATTGTTTCCTTTGCACCTCTATGTAAACAAGGTTATCTGCTTCACCTCGTTGCCATTGTGACCTTTTGTTGCACTGCACAAAACACTTTTGTTTTAAGAGTGTTTTGTGCAGTTCAACCAAAATGTCACACCGACAACGTTGCTTGATTGCTTGATCTTCGTGGAACTGCACAAGAGGAGATCTTACTTCCTATCCGTTAAGGCAAATTTGGTTCAGATCTTCTTCTTGTGAGTTGTTTGAATTCCGCATCATGAGAGGTCGGTACTAGCCTTCTTTCACATGATTATGCAGTGTGCATTCATATGTTGTGCTACTTGTACGATAATGTTGCTTGATTTTAGTGAACTGCACAAATGGAGACAAGACTTCCAATCTGTATGTGCACCGTAATATCCCATTGAGGTAAGATAAGGATATTTCACAACTGTTGGCCTGTATTTTTCCACTTTCATCAGAAAATTAAGTTTAGTACTATACTTGTGCTCCCTAATTGACATGCCAAATCTTACATTGAAGGCGAAGCTTGTTTGTTATTGAACCAAGTGATGAAGGGGAAGAACAAGGGGAAGAAAAACAAAAATCAACTCCCGGTGCTGTAATGAAGCACTGGAACTGTGATGGCACAAGTAATGATATAGTTTTGCATCTTAATTTATTGCTATGGCTAGAATGAGCAATTGTTTTTCCACTGATTTGATGCCACTCTTAATGTAATATGTAATTATCTCTACTTGTGCAAACAGGGATCTTCTTTGAAGATACCATATATTTTAGTGGAACTGCACAAGAAGATGTTGGGAACATTAAACTAATCGAGGAGTATATAGTAAGCTTGGCCACCACCTTAGATAGCAACAGATGGTTCCGGAGAAATGCTTCATCTGTATGCTCTACACAATAAGCCTCCTGACAAAGGTTGGTACTCGCCCACTGATTTCATCCATATGATTGAGCTTTGTCATCTCTATTGGTGTTGTGCTACTGTTTAGATACTATCATGAAAAAGTGGTATTGTCTTTGAGAAGTGCTTCATCTGTGCTATTTTAAACATTTCCTTTCCTTTTTTTCGAGCAAACAGTGATGCTAGCATTTAGTAGTCCTCTTGTCTTTGCACAACATGATCATCTTCCTATGAAGAAGAATATGGAGTACGTGAAGTGACTAGTTCCGATTATGCCAGGATGAAGAAGCCCTGTCTATCTTATCATCAGAAGGAGAAGTTGAAGGATGGTTACATTACTCCCCACAAGACCAAACTAACTTCAGCTCAGAAGGACTGACAAAATCTCCATTTTTTGTTGTTGTTCTAGGATTCTTTCTGGTGAGTTCCATTTTTCTAAAAGTGTGCTCTACATGGACCATGTATGTGCCTGTTGAAACTGTCAATTCATAGTACAGTTTGCTCTATACTAATCACTTTTTTGTATTTGTGCAAACAGGGGTGCTCAGCTTGATTTCAATGGGAACTGCACAAATGTTCATGAATACATCGAATCATTCATTTCCACCACAAGAAAGGAGGTGCCGATAAGTTCAAGGCGTTGCGACATATAAGGGCGAAATCATACAAGCTACGCGCGAATTTGGTTGATTTTGGTGGAACTGCACAAAAAGAACAGCTGGTTTATTTAGCACGAGGTGCCATGTCAATGTCCGAACTGATGGCAAACCCTGCCCATTCCACTACCGCATGCATTTGATATTTTGGAATGGGACAACCTTGTCAAATTTTGCTCATTGATTTTAGCAAGACATGCATTTGATATTTTCAAATGGGACGCCCTTTGCTGTCAGCAGCGTCGATCAATTTTTTCTTTATTCTTTAGTTGTGAAGTAAATATTGCCTATGACATGTGAGTCGCTGAGATGCATAATCATCGATTGTTTTCAATTTTCTCTATGGATTGCCAGGCCTGTGTCTTTGATTGCAATGTACAGAAACGCTAAAAAGCTGCTCAAACTCTTTGTACTCTTTCTGTTCCTTTTTTACTTCGCATATTGTGAAAGTGCATACTTTTTTGTATAAGATTGTTCAAAGTAGAGATACTTTGACTGCAGACAAAACTTGTATGCAGACTAGAAAGGACCGGAGGGAGTACATGTGAAACTGCTGCAAACGAGATGATCACCCTGGAAATAATGCCAGTACGTATTGTTTTGCATGTTCATCCAATGCCAGTGATACAGGAATTTGAACTAATTGAAATAAATTCATTCATACATGGTCGGATTTCATATAAACATGCCGGGTTTCATTACATTTCAACTAAAAAGGGGTGCGCTGGAGGTATAAGTAATTAACCGGCCTAGCTTGTCATAGCGATTAGGGCAACTAGGAGCCCAATGATCAGGATCACCACACGACAAACACCTTTCTTCTTTTCATTCTTCTTCTTGAAGTTCGTGTGTTGCACAGCCTTGTTCTTCCCATCAAACTTTGCTTTACCATCAAACTTGCCCTTGTTCTTGAACTTGTGGGGCTGGAAGTTCTTCTGTACCATATTGGCACTAGATCCTCCCTCAATTCCTCAAGCATGTGTGTCCTTTGCTCTCGCCTTTTCTTCCACATCAAGAGTGCCAATGAGTTCCACGAAGGAGGAAGCTTGGTGACAAAGGAGGTATAATTAATTAACCGAAGCTACCCACCTGTGTCCCGCTGAGCCGAACAGAAGCTTTAGTGACTAAACTGCAGGTGTAGTTGCGTAACTGACATGTGGCCTATTGGGCCCACGTGTCAGTCAGCCAACTGCACTAGCAGTTAAGTAGAAGCAGCGTTGTTCTCCAGCAGAACTCCCCGACTCCACGTCGCCGCCAAGAAGCTAACCGGCCGTCAATGGTCAACCCGCCTAGCTTGGCTTCAATAGGAGGGTAGCAGCGGTGGCCTTACTTGGACCCGAGCGGCGGCGACCTACCGTGTTCTAGTCTTCCTCATTTTCTGCGGAGCAGTACGAGTCGAGCAACGCCTCCTGCTCCACCCGCTCTACGGTGATCTGCTCCTCCGCCTGCAGGTGCTCCTGGAGGAGATGGTGGTTGTAGGCGGCATCGGCCTATGCCTCCCGGAATTGCTCCTGATGCATCTGCCTCACACTGTCCATATATTGGGCACGGGCCTCGCCGATGGTCATGGTGCAATGCACCGGCGAGGATGGCGCGGAGGAGGGGGTTTGCGCCGGATCGTCGACTACCATGTTCTCCATTGGGACGTCATCGTCCTCCGGCTGCCTGCCGGCCAGCCGGTCGGTAGCAATGGCTGCCATCTCCTTGTGGTCCGTCGTCCGCCCGTCCCAGAGAGCGCTGGAGCGCGAGGAAGCCATGGTGGGCAGTATTGGTGTGGACAAGAGAAAGGGAACGGATGCGGATGACTGCGGCTATGGCTGGCGCAGCAGTTTATATAGCAATGGTGGGCGGGCGGAGGGACAGACGTGTGGCGCCGGAGTAGCCGCCTCAGCAACCGCGTATCGTTAATGTGTGCGGCATATGGACGGACGGACGGCACTTGTGTCGTTTGAAGGCGGAGCAATCACCTGCACCGGGAAGCGGGGCAGGTGGCGCTGACTGTTTCGGGCGGAACGCGCGCGCGGGCGAGGAGATGACTTTACTTGGAGAGGATGACAATGGGGACCCACCAGGTCCATAGCCTCACGTACGCAAGTGCTTCCTTATTATTATATATATATGTATAAAACTATACTCCCTCCGTCTAGGTGAAGAAGTCATATTAGAAGGTGCATCACGACCTAGGTGCAAGCAGATTGGTGGAAAAGAAGAATATTTCTCTCTTCTAAACACAACATTTAATCACAACAGTTAAGAGGATGCCTTATTAGCTACCCATGCAGGCCATCGTAATTCATAGCATGCAAAGCGCTTTTATTTCTTGCCTAATAACCGCATGGACGTGATGCATGCATTGGTCCTTGCCCGAGCAAAAAAAGGGAGGAAAGGGGTTTCCACGGGAGACAACGAGGCAGAGGTGGAAGCGCTCACTGGAGTAATTTATTTTGCTTCCCCCTGGTTTCCTGACATCACGGTCCCACACCATTGTCAACCTATGTAGTAGTCCATAAACAAGATAATTGCACAAGAAGCGGCCGACAGCTGGGACCAAGCAGCTCGAGCAGTATTTGTGTTTTTGAGGTGTGAGCACTGCAGAGTTTTTCGATGTTTAACCCAGATATTAATTTTTCTCCTCTGAACAACAACGAAAACATCGCTGCAGGTATTAACTGGGCGGGCTGTGGCCCGTGTAGCCCAGGCTAGATATCCAGCCTAGATATTAATTTTTTTGAAGCTGAAAATGGCTAGCCCAGCTATACTTTTTTAGGAATACCCAGGCAAGGTCAAGTTGTTATTCTCCGCCCTGCTGGGCTGCAAATCTTTCCTAGGAGGGATGCATTAGGCTTAACAACAAAATGGGCTTTAAGAAATAACAAATGGAATGTAATTATAAAAACTGGGCAATAACTATAAAAAATGCACCAAACACGTGATTACTTCATGAAATATTATTTTTGGATATTGAAAATTTTAATTTCATTAATTGTTGCGAGCGCAATGTTTCGTTGGATTTTTACATAATATAAATTTATATTGAAATTGTATTTAATCTGACTAGAAATTTCGGGATAAAAATATTTCGGATCCCATCAAAATGTGGGAAATTTTATTGAATTCTATTTTGAACAGTTGGTTGAAATGGGCTGTACTTTTAACAAACTGTAAATGGGCTGTAGTAAATTCCATTAGAATTCAAAAATGGGCTACACATTCTTACAAATCTCAAATGGGCTATAAGTTCTCTGCCACACACTTCTGGCCTTACTAAGTTGATGCGTCCCCTAAAAAAACAGAGTTGAAGCGTATGCAAGGCTTTGTCAACTTATAGTCAACACACGGTTCTAGCAGAAGTGGCCGTTGGATGTCCATCCAACGGATGCCGTGCTTCTTCTTCAATCTCGGATATTCTAGCTTCACCCACCCAAAAAATGATTCCCCCCTGACATCTGGGGCGCACCGTTTCGGAAGCTGACCTGTGGGCCTGCTAAGTTGATGTACCAAGGGCTTTGTCAACTTAGTCAATATAAACGATTCTAGCTGCAGTGACCGTACGATGTCCATCCAACAGCCGTAGTGCTTCTTCAACCTCTGGTCTTCTTGCTCCAGCCGCCCAAAGCAGCGCCGGTCGTGCCGCCTGCTCCTGCCTCCCGTGGCCGGCTGTGCTGCCGCGGAGGCCTCACCGCCCCCTACTATTCCCACTACTGGCCAGGCCCTGCGGTGACGGCAGCCTCACACTGCAGCCGAACGAGTGAACCCTCATACTCCTCTCCGCGTGGGCATCCACTGCCGCGTCTTCACCGGCTCCGCGTCGTCCCCTTCCTAGGCCTCGCCGTCGTCCACCACCCTGGTGCTCTCAGCGCGGCATGGTCAACGTGGTCAAGGAACGACTTCCATCAGACGTGGACTGTACATGGAGAGGCTGACAGCTGGGTCCACGGCGGCAGTAAGGAAGTGCCTCCTTATTACGCGGAAAATAATGATTCCTCCACCTAACAGCAGGGACCCACCGGACAGGCCACCGTATTTCACGAAAAAAACGTTTCCCCCCTGACTGCTGGGACCCACCAGCTACACCTTCGCACGCAAGGAAGTGCGTCCGGGCAAAAAAATGATTCGCCCCCCTGACTGTTGGGACCCACCAGCTACATCTTCACACGCAAGGAAGTGCGTCCGGGCAAAAAAAAAGAAAACCAAAATGATTTGCCCCCCTGACTTCTGGGACCCATCGCCCCCATGACTGCTGGGACCGACCAGCTACATCTTCGCACGCAAGGAAGTGCGTCCGGGCAAAAAAAAAACGATTCGCCCCCTGACTGCTGGGACCCACCAACTACATCTTCGCAGGCAAGGAAGTGTGTGACAGTTGGGACCCACCTGGTCGAAGTGTACGTAGCGTTGTCATTCTGGTTGAGAACGCGTACGTACATACTGGTCGATGTAGAGGCGCGCACATAGCATGTACACGTACGTACAGCGGCCAGGGTGCAAGAAAGAAAATACGGCCACGTATGTGTACATACGGGCGGGGTCTCGAACGCCTACTTGCGGATACGTACGGCGAGGGCTCGTTGACATGGCTGGGTCGGAACGGAGAAACAGCGTCGTCGTCGTGTTCATGGGGAGGCAACGGAATGCATTGTGTTCATGGAGAGGCAACAGAATGCGTCGTGTTCATCGGGAGGGCTTGGACGGAACAGGCAATGGAAACGAGGCCTGGCGTACCGCAGAATGGAGGAAACGGCCTTGTGCTCGACTGGCCACATTCGAAACGGGATCCTGTTCATTGGGAGGGGTGTGGCGTACCGCAAAACGGAGGAAACGGACCTCCTACGGTCGAAACGGGGGTCCTGTTGATCGGGAGGGGTGTGGCGTACCGCAAAACGGACGAAACGGACCTCCTCCGGTCGAAACGGGGGTCCTGTTGATCGGGAGGGGTGTGGCATACCGCAAAACGGACGAAACGGACCTCCTACGGTCGAAACGAGGGTCCTGTTCACCGGGTGGGGTGTGGCGTACTGCAAAACGAGACTCCACAGGATACTGTTCATGTCCACCGTTGACCCCCTCCAGCCTCCACGAGCTACTGTTCATCCACCGTCGACCTGCTCCAGCCTCCACGGGCTCCTGTTCATCCAGCCTCCACCGCGCGCTAATCCACCGGCTACTGTTCAACCACCCCTCCACCGTCTACTGTTCATCTAGCCCTCCACACCACGGGGTCCTGTTCAACCACCCCTCCACGGGCACCCCTCCATCGTCTACTGTTCATCCTACCCTCCACATCACGGGGTCCTGTTCATCGACCCCTCCACGGGCACCCCTCCACCATCTACTGTTCATCC
>NC_041392.1:585647396-585701255 GCF_002162155.2 Triticum dicoccoides | reverse complement strand
GCAACGCTCATTGTTCATCAAGAGGCAGCATCGATCGGCTTCAGTTAGCAGCAGTAGCCAAGGAATCGCTCGATCAGGTTCAGTTAACAGCCATCGATCGATCGCTCGGGTTCAGTAACGCGTAGCCTGCAGTGCAATCGCTCGGGTTCAGTTAGAGCCCAACGCCTCGCTCGGGTTCAGTTAGAGCCAACGCCTTACACACGCGCGCGTACGTGTACAAGAGAAACACGCATCGCTCGGCTCCCGACCTCACACTGTAACCGGGAACTCCTCGAAATTTTCCTCCTCCTCGCTTTTACCACGGTTTTTTCCGTCATGGACAGCCCAAAGAATGTCATGCAGCTGCGTCTCCGGCCCGCCCAAGACGAAAAGCCCATTTTCTGTCATGATTTTTTGTCATAGAAGTAGAAGCCCACCACATCTATGATGATACTGGGTTTTGTCACAATTATCATCATAGAAGTGTCATATGTATGACAGAAAAAATTTCGTTCGGCCCAAAATGTCACTGATGTGTCTTTTTTTGTAGTGTCCCCTCTCGTTGCTATGCATCACCATGATCTTGCGTGTGCGTAGGAATTTTTTTGAAATTACTACGTTCCCCAACATAGACGACCAAGAGACTAGGTTGTCACCAAGATAGATGCAGTAGTCGGACGTAGAACGTCGGGTGTCACGGCACCCAGCCCAATCGGCGTCAGAGTATGCAGTAAGTGCCGCGGAAGAGGAGCTAGAGAGGTGCAAGCTGAGGTCTAGGGTGCCCTTTATGTACCGGAGAATGCGCTTAACCAAGTGCATATGAGGCTCTCTAGGCGCATGCATGTATAAACGGGCCTGCTGAACATCATGTGCGATATCCAGTCGCGTGAGCGTCAAATACTGTAAGGCGCTAGCGTAGCTCCGATACTCGGTGGGATCGGAGAGAAGAGGACCATCCTGAGCTGAAAGCTTGCACTTAGTGTCAATCGGAGTGGCAGAGAGGTGACAGTCAACCATGCCAGCGCGGTGAAGTAGCTCCAAGGCATACTGACGCTGAGAGAGAACCATGCCCAAGGATGTCCGAGTGACAGAGATGCCAAGGAAGAATGTCAAGGCACCAAGGTCCGTCATGGCGAACTCGGAGTGGAGCTGCTGTGTGAGGTAACGTAAGAGTTGATCCATCGAGGCAGTGAGGACAATGTCGTCCACATACAATAGGAGATAAGCAAGGTCCATGCCGCGCCTGTAGATGAAGAGGGACACATCCGACTTGGAGGTGACAAAGCCAAGCCGATGGGCAAACAGGGCGAACCGCTGGTACCTGCTACCTCTTGAGCTTGCGTTGGATTTCCCCGAAGAGGAAAGGATGATGCAGCATAGTAGCATAAGTATTTCCCTCAGTTTTTGAGAACCAAGGTATCAATGTAGTAGGAGGCCATGCTCAAGTCCCTCGTACCTACACAAAAACAATAGCTCAACGCAACCAACGCGATTAGGGGTTGTCAATCCCTTCACGGTCACTTACGAGAGTGAGATCTGATAGAGATGATACATAATATTTTTGGTATTTTTGATATAGAGATGCAAAGTGAAAAGTAAAAGGCAAAGTAAAAAAGCAAAGCAAGATTAAAGTGACGGAGATTGATATGATGAGAATAGACCCGGGGGGCATAGGTTTCACTAGTGGCTTCTCTCAAGAGCATAAGTATTCTACGGTGGGTGAACAAATTACTGTTGAGCAATTGACAGAATTGAGCATAGTTATGAGAATATCTAGGTATGATCATGTATATAGGCATCACGTCCGAGACAAGTAGACCGACTCCTGCCTGCATCTACTACTATTACTCCACTCATCGACCGCTATCCAGCATGCATCTAGAGTATTAAGTTAAAAACAGAGTAACGCCTTAATCAAGATGACATGATGTAGAGAGATAAATTCAATCAATATGAAATAATAACCCGTCTTGTTATCCTCGATGGCAACGATGCAATACGTGCCTTGCTGCCCCTTCTATCACTAGGAAAGGACACCGCAAGATCGAACCCAAAGCTAAGCACTTCTCCCATGGCAAGAAAAACCAATCTAGTAGGCCAAACCAAACTGATAATTTGAAGAGACTTGCAAAGATAACCAATCATACATAAAAGAAATCAGAGAAGATTCAAATATTATTCATAGATAGACTTGATCATAAACCCACAATTCATCGGTCTCAACAAACACACCGCAAAAAGAAGATTACATCAAATAGATCTCCACGAGAGAGGGGGAGAACATTGTATTGAGATCCAAAAAGAGAGAAGAAGCCATCTAGCTACTAACTATGGACCCGAAGGTCTGAGGTAAACTACTCACACTTCATCGGAGGGGCTATGATGATGTAGAAGCCCTCCGTGATGACGGCCCTCTCCGGCGGAGCTCCGGAACAGGCCCCAAGATGGGATATCGTGGATACAGAAAGTTGTGGCGGTGGAATTAGGTTTTTGGCTCCGTATCTGATCGTTTGGGGGTACGTAGGTATATATAGGAGGAATGAGTACGTCGGTGGAGCTCCGAGGGGCCCACGAGGCAGGGGGCGCGCCCCCCACCCTCGTGACCGCCTCTTGGCTCCCTTGGAGTAGGGTCCAAGTCTCCTGGATCACGTTCGGTGAGAAAATCACGTTCCCAAAGGTTTCATTCCGTTTGGACTCCGTTTGATATTCCGTTTTTTCGAAACACTGAAATAGGCAAAAAAAAAATAGCAATTCTGGGCTGGGCCTCCGGTTAATAGATTAGTCCCAAAAGTAATATAAAAGGGGAAAATAAAGCCCAATATAGTCCAAAACAGTAAATAATATAGCATGGAGCAATCAAAAATTATAGATACGTTGGAGACGTATCAGGCATCCCCAAGCTTAATTCCTGCTCGTCCTCGAGTAGGTAAATGATAAAAGGAGAATTTTTTATGCAGAGTGCTACATGGCATAACTTCAATGCAAATCTTCTTAATTGTGGTATGAATATTCAGATTCAAAAGATTCAAGACAAAAGTTCATATTGACATAAAAATAATAATACTTCAAGCATACTAACAAAGCAATCATGTCTTCTCAAAATAACATGGCCAAAGAAAGTTATCCCTACAAAATAATATAGTCTGGCTATGCTCTATCTTCACCACACAAAGTATTTAAATCATGCACAACCCCGATGACAAGCCAAGCAATTGTTTCATACTTTAACATTTTCAAAACTTTTGGATCTTCACGCAATACATGAGCGTGAGCCATGGATATAGCACTATATGTGGAATAGAATGGTGGTTGTGGAGAAGACAAAAAGAGGGGAAGATAGTCTCACATCAACTAGGCGTATCAACGGGCTATGGAGATGCCCATCAATAGATATCAATGTGAGTGAGTAGGGATTGCCATGCAACGGATGCACTAGAGCTATAAGTATATGAAAGCTCAACAAAAGAAACTAAGTGGGTGTGCATCCA
The DNA here is from genome assembly GCF_002162155.2 of Triticum dicoccoides. NCBI lineage: Eukaryota > Viridiplantae > Streptophyta > Magnoliopsida > Poales > Poaceae > Triticum > Triticum dicoccoides. Next base: position 585,697,788 of record NC_041392.1, on the reverse strand, counting down.
ACTCGCTTGCTCACGAAGACCTAGGGCAATTTGAGGAAGCCCATCATTGGAATATGCAAGCCAAGTTCTATAATGTAAAATTCCCACTAGTATATGAAAGTGACAAAATGAGAGACTCTCTATCATGAAGATCATGGTGCTACTTTGAAGCACAAGTGTGGTAAAAGGATAGTAACATTGTCCCTTCTCTCTTTTCTCTCATTTTTTTATTTGGGCCTTTTCTCTTCTTCTTTTTCATGGCCTCTTTTTTTCCGTCCGGAGTCTCATCCCGGCTTGTGGGGGAATCATAGTCTCCATCATTCTTTCCTCACTTGGGACAATGCTCTAAAAATGATGATCATCACACTTTTTATTTTTCTTACAACTCAACAATTACAACTCGATACTTAGAACAAAATATGACTCTATATGAATGCCTGCGGCGGTGTACCGGGATATGCAATGAATCAAGAGTGACATGTATGAAAGAATTATGAACGGTGTCTTTGCCACAAATACGATGTCAACTACATGATCATGCTAGCAATATGACAATGATGGAGCGTGTCATAATAAACGGGACGATGGAAAGTTGCATGGCAATATATCTCGGAATGGCTATGGAAATGCCATAATAGGTAGGTATGGTGGCTGTTTTGAGGAAGGTATATGGTGGGTGTATGATACTGACAAAAAGTGCACGGTATTAGAGAGGCTAGCAATGGTGGAAGGATGGAAAAAGTGCATATAATCCATGGACTCAACATTAGTCATAAAGAACTCATATACTTATTGCAAAAATCTAGAAGTTATCAAAGCAAAGTATTACACGCATGCTCCTAGGGGGATAGATTGGTAGGAAAAGACCACCGCTCGTCCCCGACTGCCACTCATAAGGAAGACAATCAATAAATAAATCATGCTCCGACTTCATTACATAACGGTTCACCATACGTGCATGCTACAGGAATCACAAACCTTAACACAAGTATTTCTCAAATTCACAACTTCTCAACTAGCATGACTCTAATATCACCATCCTCATATCTCAAAACAATTATCAAGCATCCATCTTTTCTTAGTATTCAACGCACTCAAAAGAAAGTTTCACAAATCTTGAATACCAAGCATATTATTATTAAGCAAATTACCATGCTATTAAGACTCTCAAAATAATCTAAGTAAAGCATGAGAGATCAATAGTTTCTTTAAAACAAATCCACCACCGTGCAGATCTAAGTGAGGCACATAGAGCAAAATTATAACGCTCAAAAGATATAAGTGAAGCACATAGAGCAAAACTACATAGCTCAAAAGATATAAGTGAAGCACATAGAGTATTCTATCAAATTCCAATTCATGTATGGCTCTCTCAAAAGGTGTGTACAGCAAGGATTATTGTGTCACACTAACAAACAAAGACACAAATAATACAAGACGCTCCAAGCAAAACACATATCATGTGGTGAATAAAAATATAGCTCCAAGTAAAATTACCGATGGAAGTAGACGAAAGAGGGGATGCCTTCCGGGGCATCCCCAAGCTTTTAATATTTGGTGTCCTTGGATTATCTTGGGGGTGCCATGGGCATCCCCAAGCTTAGGCTCTTGCCACTCCTTGTTCCATAATCCATCAAAAGATTTCACCCAAAACTTGAAAACTTCACAACACAAAACTCAATAGAAATCTCGTGAGCTCCGTTAGAGAAAGAAAACAAAAGATCACTTCAAGGTACTGTAATGAACTCATTATTTATTTATATTGGTGTTAAACCTACTGTATTCCAACTTCTCTATGGATTATATACTATTTTACTAGCCATAGATTCATCAAAATAAGCAAACAACACACGAAAAACAGAATCTGTCAAAAACAGAACAGTCTGTAGTAATCTGTAAGTAACGCAAACTTATGGAACTCCAAAAAATCTACCAAAATAGTAAGACCTATACAATTTGTTTATTGATCAGCAGCAATTGGAATAAGTATTTTATCATGTTCTGGTGATTTTTAATAATTGTTTTCGTGAACAGAAAGTTTCTGGAAATTACAGCAAGATGAAATAACTATCATCCAAGAAGATCCTATAGGTCTAACTTGGCACAAACACTAATTAAAACACAAAACCACGTCCAAACAGAAGGTAGATGTGTTAATTATTCCTAAACATAAGAAAAACACAAAAAACTAAAAATAAAATTGGGTTGCCTCCCAACAAGCGCTATCGTTTAACGCCCCTAGCTAGGCATAAAAGCGAGGATAGATCTAGGTATTGCCATCTTTGGTAGGCAATCCATAAGTGGCTCTCATAATAGTTTCATATGGAAATTTTATTTTATTTCTAGGAAAGTGTTCCATGCCCTTTTTTAATGGAAACTGGCATCTAATATTCCCTTCCTTCATATCAATAATCGCACCAACCGTTCTAAGGAAAGGTCTACCAAGAATAATAGGGCAAGAAGGATTGCAATCTATATCAAGAACGATAAAATCTATGGGCACATAATTCCTATTTGCAACAATAAGAACATCATTAATTCTTCCCATAGGTTTCTTAATAGTGGAATCCGCAAGATGCAAGTTTAGAGAGCAATCATCAAAATCACGGAAATCTAGCAAACCACACAAAGTTTTGGGGATAGTGGAGACACTAGCACCCAAATCACACAAAGCATAAAACTCATGATCTTTTATTTTAATTTTAATAGTTGGTTCCCACTCATCATAGAGTTTTCTAGGGATAGAAACTTTCAACTCAAGTTTTTCTTCATAAGGTTGCATCAAGGCATCAACAATATGTTCGGTAAAGGCTTTCTTTTGACTATAAGCATGAGGAGAATTTAGCACGGATTGCGGCAAGGAAATACAATCAATTAAAGAGCAACTTTCATAATTAAATTCCTTGAAATCCAATATAGCGGGTTTAGCAACATCTAGGGTTTTATTTCTTTCAATCCCACTTTCATCAATTTCATCATAGAGATCTAAATACTCCGTACTTTTGGAACGCCTTCTAGGTAAAGGAAGATCATATTCAGTTTCATCAAGATTCATATTGCAAAACAAAGATTTGATATGGGACACATCAATAACTTTTAGATCTTCATCTTGATTTTCATAAGAATTGGAAGAACACGCTTTAATAAAGGCATCTTTGGAAGCACGCATCCTAGCGGTTCTTTCCTTGCACTCATCAATGGAAATTATCATGGCTTTGAGAGACTCGTTGATATCATGCTTAGGAGGAATAGATCAAAGCTTTAAAGAATCAACCGCAAGAGAAATTCTATCAACGTTCCTAGCCAAATCATCAACTTTAAGCAGTTTCTCTTCAAGCAAAGCATTAAAATTCTTTTGTGAATTCATAAATTCTTTAACACTATTCTCAAATTCAGAGGGCATCTTATTAAAGTTTCCATAAGAGTTGTTGTAGGAATTTCCATAATTATTAGAAGGATTACTAGATAAGGCCTAGGATTAAAATTCCCTCTATACGAGTTGTTACCAAAATTATTCCTACCAACAAAATTCACATCCATAGATTCATTGTTATTCTCAATCAAAGTAGACAAAGGCATATCATTAGGATCAGAAGAAACACTCTTAGTAGCAAATAATTTCATAAGTTCATCCATCTTTCCACTCAAAACATTAATTTCTTCTATCGCATGCACTTTTTTATTAGAAGATCTTTCAATATGCCATTGAGAATAATTAACCATAATATTATCTAGGAGTTTAGTAGCATATCCTAAAGTGATTTCCATAAAAGTGCCCCCCGCGGCCGAATCTAAAAGATTTCTAGAAGCAAAATTCAATCCGGCATAAAAAATGTGTATAATCATCCACAAATTCAAACCATGAGTAGGGAAATTACGTATCATTAATTTCATTCTCTCCCAAGCTTGTGCAACATGTTCGTGATCAAGTTGCTTAAAATTCATAATGTCGTTTCTAAGAGAGTTGATCTTAGTGGGAGGAAAATACTTAGAGATAAAAGCATCTTTGCACTTGTTCCAAGAATCAATACTATTTTTAGGCAAAGACGAAAACCAAGCTTTAGCACGATCTCTAAGCGAAAAAGTAAATAGCTTCAATTTAACGACATCATTATCGACATATTTTTTATTTTGCATATCACATAAATCAACGAAGCTATTCAGAAGAGTAGCGGCATCTTCACTAGGAAGGCCGGCGAATTGATCTTTCATAACAAGATTCAACAAAGCAGTATTGATTTCACAAGATTCAGTATTGGCAAGAGGAGAAATCGGAGTGCTAAGGAAATCATTATTATTGGTATTGGTGAAGTCACACAATTTGGTAGTATCTTGAGCCATCGCGACAAACAAGCAATCCAACACACGAGCAAACAAAAGGCAAGCGAGAAAAAGGCACATGGAAAAGTAGAAAGAGAAGGAAAGGAGATTGGCAAAGAGAGGGCGAATAAAATGGCAAGGGTGAAGTGGGGGAGAGGAAAATGAGAGGCAAATGGCAACTAATGTAATGCGAGAGATAGGGATTGTGATGAGTACTTGGTATGATGACTTTTGCGCAGACTCCCCGGCAACGGCGCCAGAAATTCTTCTTGCTACCTCTTGAGCTTGCGTTGGATTTCCCCGAAGAGGAAAGGATGATGCAGCAGAGTAGCATAAGTATTTCCCTCAGTTTTTGAGAACCAAGGTATCAATCCAGTAGGAGGCCACACTCAAGTCCCTCATACCTACACTAAAACAATAGCTCAACACAACCAACACGATTAGGGGTTGTCAATCCCTTCACGGTCACTTACGAGAGTGAGATCTGATAGAGATGATAGATAATATTTTTGGTATTTTTGATATAGAGATGCAAAGTGAAAAGTAAAAGGCAAAGTAAAAAGCAAAGCAATATTAAAGTGACGGAGATTGATATGATGAGAATAGACCCGGGGGCCATAGGTTTCACTAGTGGCTTCTCTCAAGAGCATAAGTATTCTACGATGGGTGAACAAATTACTATTGAGCAATTGACAGAATTGAGCGTAGTTATGAGAATATCTAGGTATGATCATGTATATAGGCATCACGTCCGAGACAAGTAGACCGACTCCTGCCTGCATCTACTACTATTACTCCACTCATCGACCGCTATCCAGCATGCATCTAGAGTATTAAGTTAAAAACAGAGTAACGCCTTAAGCAAGATGACATGTTGTAGAGAGATAAATTCATGCAATATGAAATAAACCCCATCTTGTTATCCTTGATGGCAATGATGCAATACGTGCCTTGCTGCCCCTTCTGTCACTGGGAAAGGACACCGCAAGATCGAACTCAAAGCTAAGCACTTCTCCCATGGCAAGAGACACCAATCTAGTAGGCCAAACCAAACTGATAATTCGAAGAGACTTGCAAAGATAACCAATCATACATAAAAGAATTCAGAGAAGATTCAAATATTATTCATAGATAGACTTGATCATAAACCCACAATTCATCGGTCTCAACAAACACACCGCAAAAAGAAGATTGCATCGAATAGATCTCCACGAGAGAGGGGGAGAACACTGTATTGAGATCCAAAGAGAGAGAAGAAGCCATCTAGCTACTAACTATGGACCCGAAGGTCTGAGGTAAACTACTCACACTTCATCGGAGGGGCTATGATGATGTAGAAGTCCTCCGTGATGACGGCCCTCTCCGGCGGAGCTCCCGAACAGGCCCCAAGATGGGATCTCGTGGATACAGAAATTTGTGGAGGTGGAATTAGGTTTTTGGCTCCGTATCTGATCGTTTGGGGGTACGTAGGTATATATAGGAGGAATGAGTACGTCGGTGGAGCTCCGAGGGGCCCACGAGGCAGGGGGCGCGCCCCCCACCCTCGTGACCGCCTCTTGGCTCCCTTGGAGTAGGGTCCAAGTCTCCTGGACCACGTTCGGTGAGAAAATCACGTTCCCGAAGGTTTCATTCCGTTTGGACTCCGTTTGATATTCCGTTTCTTCGAAACACTGAAATAGGCAAAAAACAGCAATTCTGGGCTGGGCCTCCGTTTAATAGGTTAGTCCCAAAAATAATATAAAAGTGGAAATAAAGCCCAATATAGTCCAAAACAGTAGATAATATAGCATGGAGCAATCAAAAATTATAGATACGTTGGAGACATATCAGTACCAGGCGCGCGAAGCCTGCTTAAGGCCGTAAAGAGACTTGTGTAGGCGACACACGTAGTCCGGATGGCGAGCATCAACAAAATCGGGAGGCTGCTAGCAGTAGACCTCCTCGTCAAGATTGCCATGGAGGAAGGCATTCTTGACGTCGAGCTGGCGGATCGGCCACGCCCGAGAGACCGCAAGGCTGAGGACGATGCGAATCATGGCAGGCTTGACAACGGGGCTGAATGTCTCATCGAAATCAATGCCCTGCTGTTGAGAATAGCCTCGTACCACCCATCGAGCCTTGTACCGGGCTAGGCTGCCATCCGAGTGGAACTTGTGTTTGAATATCCTCTTCCCTAAAACAACATGAGCACGAGGAGGACGGGGAACAAGAGACCACGTCCCGTTAGTGACAAGAGCATCAAATTCCTTGGTCATAGCACGACGCAGTGTGGGTCATGGAGGGCACCCCGGTATGTTTTCGGAATAGGAGAGGGAGTGGAGTGTATAGCGGAGAGATTAAGACGGTCGACGGGTTCGAAGAGACCACGCTTAGCACGCGTGGCCATGGCATGAGTGTTGGACGGGGAAGGTGGCCGGTGCACCACGACTGGCGAGGAGGAGTCAGTGGACGCGGAGCTAGAGGAGGGCGTGTGGCCACGCGGGGCTGCATGCGGGAACACAGGCGAGGAGGGAGCCGGCGAGCCGAGAGAGACAGGGGAGTGATCCGTCGTGGGGATGGAAGAGGAGCCATACATGGCGGGTTGCAGGTCTGCATGCAAGGCGGGTTGTGGGCGCGTGGGAAAACCAGGCGGGTGACAGGGCGTGGTGCGCGCAGAGGATCCAGGCGAGGGGGTGCGGGCTGGTGGGGAGTGGGTTGGTGGGGTGCGGGCCGGTGGGGATGGGGATGGGGCTGGTGAGTTGGTTGGTGTGGCATGCACATGCACGTTGGTTGGTATGGCATGCACATGCACGTTGGGCAAAGTAGGGTTCGAGGGTGTGTGGTGCGTGGCGGCCATGTCTAGGAGAAAATCCAGCACTACCAGGGGATTAGTGGGGCGGTCAGATGAGTAGGAGAAAGGAAAGATAGACTCGTCGAAGATGACATGGCGAGAGATGATGACACGGCGAGTAGAGATATCTAGGCAACGGTATCCCTTATGATTGGACGGTTATCTGAAGAAGACGCAAGTAGTGGACCGAGGGGCTAGTTTATGCTTGGCCGTAGCGGATTGGTTGGGATAGCAGAGGCAACCAAAGACATGAAGAGCGGCATAGTTCGGTTGTGTGTCGTAGAGGCGAATGTAGGGAACCGAAAAACCGATGGATTGTGAAGGGCGTATATTGACAAGGTATGTTGCCATTGCGAGAGCCTCGGCCCAGTAGGAGGGTGGCATGGAGGATTAGAATAGGAGAGTGCGAGTGACGTCATTGATCGTGTGGATAGCACGTTCGGCCTTGCCGTTTTGGGCGGACGTGTAGGGGCATGAAAAACGAAGGTGAATACCGTGAGTGGAAAAGAAAGAGGTGACCGTGGAGTTGATAAACTCGGTCCCATTGTTGGCTTGCATGGCTACAAGAGGACGTGAAAATTGTGTGCGAATGTAGGCAACAAAGTTAAGAAGAATACCCGCGGTGTCGGACTTTTTCCGTAGAGGAAAGGTCCACATAAAATGAGAAAAATCGTCAACAATAACAAGATAGTATCGGAAACCAGAATTACTCAAAATTGGAGAAGTCCAAAGATCACAATGTATCAACTTAAATGGTTCGACGCTTATTGAGGTAGACCTAGCGAAGGGCAAGTGCACGTGTTTGCCAAGCTGACAAGCATGACAAATATGTGAGGCTGCCTTATTACATGAAATAAAGGAGTTCTTGTGAAGTTGGGACATGGCGTCGCGTCCCGGATGTCCTAAGCGACGGTGCCAAAGCTTGGCGGAGGTGGTGGCGAGGAGTCCATGAGCGTGGTGGTGGATGACCGATGATGGGAAGACGTAGAGGTCGCCGAGACTATTGCAGCGAAGAATCACGGCCTTGGTGTGAAGGTCCTTCATAGAAAAGCCGAGGGGATCAAACTCGATAGAACAAAGATTATCAATGGTAAAGCGACAAACGGAAAGTAAATTCTTGATGATATGTGGAACAAGTAATACATCGCGAAGGAAGAGAGAATGAGTGGAAGCGGGTATAGAGGTGTGTCCAGTGTGTGATATAGGCAAGGTAGAGCCATTGCCCATGGTGACAACAGAGGAGGAGGGAGAAGGTGTGAGATGTTGAAGCATACCGGGGTCGGAGGCCATGTGCGCTGTGGCTCCGGAGTCCATTACCCATTCACCTACTGTCAACGGAGTCGCGGCGTTGTTTCGTGCAGCGAGGAGGGCGGAGCAGTCCCACGCCGGAGAGCCGCCGTAGGCAGGAGTGGGCGGTGGGTTGGTGCCGAAAGCCTGGCCGTGCAGCGGGGCAAGGAAGGTGAAAGCCTGGGCCGGCGGAAGGACGGGAGGTCGCGACCCGAGAAGGCCAGCACCTGCGTTGGACCTTCCTGTCGGGGGCGCCAGAAGGAGCTGTTGGGCCTGCCCCGTATAGGGATTGAAGCAGACCTAGGGACCGATGAACGAGGGCGCCCCGCGCTGGGAGTTCCCGTCGTAGAAGTTGGAGCGGCCGCCGCCACTGTTCCTGCCGCCGGAGCCCTTTTTCTTCTAGTTGCTGCTGTTGCGGTGTCCGTCGGAGAAGGCACCCCCGGAGGTGTTCCCGTAGCGAGGGTCGTCGTTGCCGTGCCGAGCACCGTCGCCGCGGTCCGGGCTGCGGTGCTATCCAGAGGAGGTGGAGCCGCTGCCGCCATGGGGAGGCGCACCCCCATAGAGTGCCGTCTGGTGCCCAATCGCGATAGAATTCGCGAGCTGGGTCTCGCGGAGGGTCAACAGCGATCTCGTCTGGCTGAACGAGGGAAGGGGGTTCTGCATGGTGACAATTGTCGTGATGTCCGAAAATCGCGGATTGAGACAACGGAGGCAATTGAGGACAAGTGTCTGGTCGGAGATGGGGGTGCCAACGTCGCTGAGAGCATCGGAGAGCGCCTTCAAACGGTGGCAGTAAGCGGTGATGGAGAGCTCGCCCTGGACGAGGCCCCGGAACTCCGCCTAAAGGTAGACGGCGCGCGTCATCTGATTATCAAGAAACAGATTGGAGATGAGTGTCCAAGCTTCTTGCGCGGTCTGTTCCTCCGCCATGATTATGTCGAGGATTTCGTCCGAGATCGAACCATAGAGCCACGAGCGGACAATATAGTCCTTGCAAACCCAGTCGGCGGTGCGGTCCGCCTCGGCAGTGGCGGTGTTGACGTGGGAGAGCAGATCGTACTTCCCGAGAAGCACGCGGATGGGCATCCTCCACTTGGTGAAGTTGGAGGCGTGGAGGTCCAGTGTCACGGGGACATGGGTGCGGACACTGGCGACGTTGACAGCGGGAGACGCAGCAGCGGGCATGACGGCGGTGACCACGCCGCTGGTGGTGGAGTTCATGGTGGTGGGAAGGGTTGAGGTGGTGAGGGAGGAGCTGGTGTTCATGACTGGGCGGTACTGCGAGGAGGCAGGGAGCGAGCGGGCGATCATGTAGGATCGTGTGTATCTAATACCAAGAAACAATGCAGGATTTGTGATTCACACCACACTTGAGGCGCCCTTGTATTCACAATATATAGGATTACATGCCTTGGTAATCAAGGTGAATCAAAGCCAATCCTCAACCAAATCATACAACAATATTCGGTGGGATATTGTGCTAGTTTCCTATTACAAGAAATACAGACAAAAGGAATACTTTAACACTGAGCCCGAGACACACGTCCACCACGAGGATGCCGACGTCACACCATCCTTACTTAAACAAACTGATTTCTAAATCCATCCCCAACCATAGGATCAATCGTCTCGTCGAGATAGGATATGAAAAATCTTTATTCAGCGCCGTCATCACCGCCGGCAAATCCAAGACGACGAACAACCCAAAAACCTAAACTACTAAAGACTAAAACGATCCACACGTGTGGATCCGACGATCCCCCTTTAGCACCAGCAACTGAAGTCGTCGGCGCTCCTCGCGGCGGCAAGCGAGATCGCTTTCTTTCGAAGAAAGAAATGATACGGGGAGCAGGCGTGCTTGGTAAAGTCACGACAACTGAGATAGCAATATACGTACAAATCTAGAATTTTTTGGCTACTCAAGGAGTCAAGCTAGCCCATGGAAAACGTTAGTCCGTCACTGGTTTGATTGGCTACGATGCAAGCCGAAGCAGTCCGCCCTTGCGTGTCCTGCCTACCATGGCTTATAGGAGGTCTGGTAGCTCAGAATAGCCCCAAAAAGACAGATGATACCTGCATACTTAAGAAGTCAAGCTAGTCCATGTCAAACATTAGTCCGTCATCGGTTTAAGTGGCTCCAATGCAAGCCGTAAGCAGTGAGGCCTTACGTGGCCTGCTTACCTTGTCGTCATGTGACGAGGTCGGAAGACTCAGACTAGCCAAGAGATAAATATCTGCTGCTCAAGCTAGTCCGTGGAAAAACGTTAGTCCGTCACCAGTTTAAGTGGCTTCAGAGCATCTCCAACGGTTGCGTCAAACAATGCGCGTGTGCGGTAAACCCAGCTTTTAGTGCGCGTGGGGCATTTTGCCGCCCTCCAGCGGTGGAGGGAAACTCGCGCGCGCGGTAACCGTTTGCGCGCGCGCGCGAAAAGGCGCCAGCTCGTGCGTCATTTTTTGCGCACCGCTTCTGGCGCGCCTATAAAGTGCGGCGCGCGCCACGCGCCTTTTTCACGCCTTCTCTTCTTCTTTTCCTCTTCATCTCTGCCACACGCCTTCACCGCTCCAGCGCCCCGCCACCGAAGCGCCACCATGCCGCCGCGCCTCCGAGGAGCGTCCGGCTACCGCGGCGTCCGCCTGCGCCCCAACGGCGGCTACTACTCGGAGATATGCTCCGGCGATCTCCGGCTCGGCCTCGGCACCTACGGGATGGCGCGCGAGGCCACCCGCGCGTATGATGCCGCGGCGTGGCGCCTAGGCCGGCCACGCGGCCAGATGAACTTCCAAGATGTGTACACGTTCCAGCAGGCGCTCGACGTCGCCCCGCCGCCTCGTCTGAACATGGCGCAAGACCGTGCGGAGGACGCCGAGCGGCAGCGCCGCCTCCTCGTCGCCCAGGAGGACGAGCGCGTCATGGCGGAGTGGCGCCGGCGCCACCCGGAGGACGTCGCCTACGAGCAGGTCTACTGGGCAAGGCGCCGCGAGGAGGACACGCGAAGGCGCCGCGAGGAGCGGTTGGACATGCGTCGGTGAAAGGCGTTGGCGAATGCGCAGTCCGATCTCGTTGCAGCAGGTGGGCAGTCGTTCTTCACGCCGGACGATGATCGGTGGTTGGACATATGGCTAGATACCTCGGACGACACCGCCGAGAATGATAATGGTGATGATGATAGCGACTTAGAGTAGTTTTTTATGCAATCTATCTAGTTTTTTATCGTTTGTCGTTTTTATTTATGCAATCTATGTTTTCGATGTAAAATACTTTGTATCATTTTTAAAAAAATCTATGCAATCTATCTAATTTCTATGCTTCCAATGCCTACATCTAGTTGTAGAATGAGCGCGCGCGCTGCATTTTTTGCGCGCTGCTGGAGCGGCACGCGCGCTGCATTTTAGCGCGGCTGCTGAAGCCAGCCTGCGCGCCGCGCCAAATCAGGCGATGGGTGCGCGCTAAAGCTATTTTTTGCGCGCGGCGCATTCGGCGCCTGTTGAAGATGCTCTCAATGCAAACCGTAAGCAGTCCGACCTTACATGGCTTGCCTAGCACGGTTTATTCGCCGTTTGAGTTAGGAGGTCGGAGGTCCGGATAAGAAAAAAGAAAAAGAAAAGGATTTCGCTACAAATCAAACTTCAGATTTCCAGCCATAGTAAATCGAATCTTTTCTGGCAAATTTAGTTGTTGCAAATTTAGCCATGGTTAAAAATCTAGCATCAATTCCCCGCCAAAGAAAAATAAATCTGATGTCAATTTCTAACATTGCCAAAAAAAGATAAAATCTTCACATGTTAACATTTTTTTCGACAACTAGAGATCCATTATACACTCCCTCTGTTCCTAAATGTAAATCTTTTTTAGAGATTCCACTACAAACTACATACGGATGTATATAGACATATTTTAGTGTAGATTCACTCACATTGCTCCGTATGTAGTCCATAACGAAATCTCTAAAAAGGCTTATATTTAGGAATGAAGGGAGTACATGCAAGCAAAAAGAGAAATAGCTTAGAAAATACCACACAAATGTCAGGACCCCAATTCCAAGTCACATCGATCTAGCTGGTAACACCTCATATCACCTTGCGGCCTCACGCACGGTATTCCCACGGGTGTCGCCTTACCATGGCCCAGGACCGTTTGCGCCTTTTGGCTCACGTATATGATAGTGTCGCTAGCATCCATATGACAGTGAACCCGGGCCAACATGGCTAGTCGTGAACCTAAAGCGGCACCAACCTATGGGGACAGGCATACATGAATCATATCGAGCATGTCGGTCAGCAGCGTGTGAATCCGGGCTGTAGCACTGGGCTAACAGGACTCTGGTAAACCGGGCTGTAGCAGGCTAGGCAGGACTCCGGATGTCACCGTGTGACATTTCCCCGAAGGGACAGACACAGGAACGAAGTGAAACACATGCCGGCCAGTCAAGTGTCCTGAGTAGTAGTGCTGGGCTAGCAGGACTCCGGTGAACCGGGCTGTAGCGGACTACTATGGCTCAAGGAAGCACTAGACTACATTTCCCCTTAAGAGAGGCTGCCAAGGATAAACAACTAGATTGTCGGATCCCACACATACCAAGCATTTCAATCATACACACAATATGCTCGATATGTGTAAATACAACATGGCATCACAACAAGACTCTACGACTCAAGTATTTATTTATTAGGCTCCGAGGAGCGAGATATTACAAACATGGGTCTCATGACCCAACAATCATAGCATACAAATCAATGCACAAGCGGAAGCTTAACATATCTGAGTACAAACATCTACAAATGAAAAAGGCTAAGAAGCCTGACTATCTACCAAATCCCGCTGAGGGCACAAGATCGTAGCTGAGGTATCAAGCTAAACGTCGAAGTCCACGCGAAACTACTAGCGAGACTGAAGCCTCTCTCTCTGCAAAAACATAAATTAAGCAAACGTGAGTACAAAAGTACTCAGCAAGACTTACGTCAGAACTAGCTACATATGCATCGGTATCAACAGGGGGGTGGTGGAGTTTAACTGCAGCAAGCCAGCTTTGACTCGGTGGCTATCTTAAACTACGACTGCAAGCAACTCTTTTGAGATGGCGCACACGAGTCCACATATTCACCATTCAATACACCACTATGGATCTGCTCCCGTCCCTCTACGAGAACATCATCCATAGCACTCACGCTTATCTTGCGCATTTTAGAGTATCCACTTTCACTTGTCTATGAACTATGCAAGGGGTCCAAGTTTCCATATCCGAGGAATCCGGCTATTCGAATAGATAATGATAACCCTGCAGGGGTGTACTTCTTCACACACGCTCCCACCACTTACCGTCGTTTACACGACATGTACTCGGCAACCTTCAAGCGGAAGCCCAACGAGGGGGTCGGCCACGTCCTACCTAAACACTCAAGTCTCTAGTCCAGGTTTATCACCTATCTAGGTTCCATCCGCAGGGAGTCCGGCCGGGGTTTCCACATATGGCCCCGAACGATGTGTACAAGGTTCCGAGACACCAAACGGGCGCCCGGCATGCCCGGCCATGGTGTATCTACCGCAACATAGCCCACCCCTGGGGTCAGCGCTACGCACGGCCGCCAACACATATCCTACAAACACCAGAAACTAGTTGCAACTCCTGGACAGAGGACTAGGGTGATTAAGAAGCCGAGAGGGTTAATTAAGGATCCCAATGAGTGGTAGTAGCTGTTCATGGATCACAGACACAAAACTCAGTTCCTAAGAACGGTTTCAATGAGACAACCCACCATGTACTCCTACATGGCCTCTCACCGCTACCTTTACCAAATCGTGCTCACATACTTAGCTCACACATAGTAGGACATGTTCATCACCATTCCAATTCATTCCCGATGAATCAGACCCGACACAACTCTATGCAATAGCAGGCATGACAAACAAGCATGAATGAGTAGGCACATCAGGGCTAAACAACTCCTACTCATGCTAGTGGGTTTCATCTATTTAGTGTGGCAATGACAGGTCATGTAGAGGAAAGGGGTTCAACTACCGCAGCATGTAACAGTTGAATCGTTGTTGTCCTAATGCAGTAAAAGAGAGCAGGAGCGAGAGAGTGGGATTGTATCGGAATGAACAAGGGGGTTTTGCTTGCCTGGCACTTCTGAAGATATCATTGGGTCTTCATCAGTGTCAACGATCACAACGTCAGTACAACGTCTACCGAGAGGGGACAACCACCGGCAATAGAGAAGGAACACAATCAATGCAATGCACAGCATGATGCATGATAATGACATGGCAATATGTTGTTGGTTGAGCTAATGCAACTAGCAACACAATTAAATGAAGTTGGTTTGAATACAAGATTCAAATTCAAACTCCATATATGATTAGTTAAATGCCATTTATTTGTTTTGTCCAAAACAGAGGACAAACATTATTCAAACATGCATGAAAATGCCATAAACAGATTCCTTGAATTTTTCTGATAATTTTTCATATATAAATTATTTCATTCTGAGTTATAGATTATTTTCTATGATTTTTAGAAGTTTTAGGCATTTTCTGAAAATAAATAAATCATTTAGATTTATTTAAAATCCAGAAAAGGTTTTACTGTGTCAGCATGACGTAAGAATGACGTCATCAGGTCAACTGTGGCTGGCCAGGTCAAACCTGACCAGTGGGCCCCACTGGTCAGTCTCACAGTGCTGGCTCGAGACACACACAGGTGGGGCCAGTCAACGGTGACGTCAGCGGGTCAACTGACGTGTGGCTCCACGTTGGTTAGGTTAAAATTTAATAGGGTTTTACCCCGCAGTTAACTAGGGGGGTGGGGCCGGTCTGTCAGTGGCACAGGGCGAGATTAACGCGCTAATTTGCCTCAAGCTAATGACGGCCACGTCAGCCGCCGGCGTTTAGCCGCCGGTGACCAAATCCGTGGCGGAGGGATTCAGAATCACGCTATAGAGCACCATTTAGGGTGCGGTTTGAGGCTATGGGTTGCTGGCAGTGCGGTGCATCCGGTGGTGGACACGGGAGGGAGCGAGGTGGACGGCAACAGCGGTGGTGTCAAGCCAGGCGGCGGCCGGAGCTCGGACACACGCGGGGATGCGGCTACGGTGCTCGGGCAAGGAAACAGAGTGGCTAGGCGACACCTACGGGGCAGCAGAAGCATGCCGGAGCGACTGGTCTGAGCGGAGGGGCTCGAGAGCACGGGGCTCATCGGCCATGGCGGACGGCGGCCTCGGGTGATCTCCGGGCGGCGGCTAGAGGACGGGAGCAAGCAGGGGGGCAGAGGAGAAAGAGGGGCGAGCTCACTAGGAGGTCGTTGAGCAGCTCAGTGGCCTCGAGGAGACGGCGAAGACGGTGAATCGGGCGGCGGCATCCGGCGGCCGTGGACGGGGAAGAAAGGTCGCGGCGTCGTCTTGGGGTCCTCCGGCCTTGCGTGGGTCGGCGGAGAGGTGCGCGGCAGCGAGGCGGAGCTCGTGGGCTAGCGGGATGGGCGTGGGGTTGCTGGTGGCCGCGGTGGTGTTTCGTCGGTGCACTCTGGCTCATTCGGGCGGCCGTGAAAGGAGAGAGCAGAGAAGAGGGAAGAGGCACGGGAGAGTGGGAGAGTAACGGGGAGAGGCAGGGAGGGATCCAGGGCGGCGACGAGGGAAGGATCGGGGCTCCCGGGTGGAAGCAGGAGGTGGCCGAAGCCGCACGCGCGTGCGCCACACCTCTCCTCTGCCTACTGGCTGAAGGAAGAAGACGGGCGTGCCCCTGTGGGCTGGGCCAGCCAGCTGGCCATCCAAGTGGGCTGCACAAGAGGTAAGCTCAGGTACTTCTCTCTCTTTTTTTATTTTTGTTTTCTATTTTCTGCTGTTTGTTATGATTTGGTCTAAATACCAAATCAATTTGAGACTTCATGAAATAATTGTGTGAGCTAAATGGTCTTATCCAAAGCCACACAACAATTTTCAGAATTATTGAACATATATTTCATATATAATAAATATATATCCAATTCAAATAGTTATTTAATTAATTTCAAATGCCCAAAATAAATATTTCTGAGACTCCAAAAATATTGGTTTGAATTTTACCCCTTGCAATATTTTTACAGAATAACAGGAACATTTCCTTGGGCTCATTTGAAAAGATTTTAAATTTGGTTATTTTTTGAACTGATTTCTGAGGGTTTCAACAAACCTCAATTCAACTTTCAGAAATTTTAGACATGATGCATGAGTGCAGATGCAACTATTTCACTCAGGTATTCTAGGGCTGTGACAACAAATCACAAACATTTGACCATTTATTTAGTAGATTGAAAATTTATAGCCATGAAATTAGATTTAAGAAAAAGTACCCACCATTTCCATTATAATGAATTGCTCTCTACCTCTAGCTTTTTTGTTTTTTCTCCACCGAGTGGACGTGGTTCACATCATATGCCGTCCTCAATGCCTCAACTGAAGATAGGAGCCTAAGGGCATCTTCAACTGTATTCACCGAATCAGCTTTCCCAGATGTTTGCGGACATGTGCAATGGCTATGGTTGACCAACCCCTCTCAGACCATGGCGTCTACTTCTTCTCCCTTGCAACCATAAGGTTGAGGGTATCTTCCACGCCTCTATCTATTGGTCTCTGCGAAATGGCAACATATGTCGCTTCTGGACAGATTTTTGATGAAAAGTCCGTCTCCAAGCTCGCACCACTCCTATTTGCCCTTGTTCCACGTCGACTATGGAAGTCCCATTTGGTTCAGGATGGTCTCCACTTCCGCTCCTGGATTCAAGACATCTAGGGCGCGCTTGGACATGCAGCCATGGTGTAATATGCTGACCTTTGGCGCCGTCTTCGTCACTTCCCTCTCTCTGACATGATAGGCTTGTCTAGCGTTGGACAGCCTCCGGCGTTTATTCTGCCAGATCCTGTTGCGATGCCTTATGCCTAGGTTCCACTACAGATCTGGATTGGTAGCTTACGTGGAAGACTTAGCACCACTGCTAGCCAAGGTTTTCATTTGGAGGGCATGGCGGTGTTTGCGTTTTTTTCTCTTTCTATACCAATGCGGACCAGACTACTATAGCTTTGCTGAGGAGGAGCAACGGAGTGGAGCTTGGCTGCCCTGGATCCTGTTTTCTCCTTGTCCTCCTATTTTTGTGTTGAATTATGATTTTTTGTTCTTTCCTTCTCCTTTGTTCAATTCTTTCTCCTCCCCCCCGCCATTCCAAAGGAAGGAGGTAGATGTCATGACCTCGCATTGGAGATTGAGTTTTTTTATGGGGGTGGGTGTTCGAGCCTTCGAGGTTGGGTTTGAGCTAGCTCAAAAGAAATATTACCATATTACCTTGCGGTCGAGCTTGGAGAAGATAGTAAGTCAGGGGGTATAGGGGTGGGCTCGGCATAACCAATGATGGCCATGCTCCAACGAGTCAGATTTGTCGTTGTCAAGGTTTGTGCTTTCTATGTTAATGTTGGTTGATTCTTTTATGATGTTGATAGGTTGTTCCGACATGTTGCAAATGAGTATGCATTATGTTGCATGATTTTTATGCAATTTGGAAACATTTTGTGAATTGTAATATAGTTATTGTGCGCGTGTGAGTGTGTGTATTTTGGTTTCTTACGACGCCTCTCATTTTTATTGATTTTTTGCAACTACTGAGGTTTTTGTGCATAACAAACTTGTTCCATGCATCTGTTTGCATGTTGCAAAAAAATTTCGTGGGACTTTTGTTGGATAATGGAGGTAAATGTTGGAACAAAGTTTTACATGCTTTTTCTACGAACATAGTACATCACTTGACTCGGACTGGATAGTGCAGAAGAGTCAGCCGACGAAAAACCCTTTAATGCTTCCTCCATCATAGGCATGTTTTGATGTGCTTGACATTTTTCAAGATGATATTAGAGATTTTTCACAATTATAATACCTTCCTGTTGCATTCATTGGGAATATAAATTACACACATGTCGGTTATTTGTTGCAGTATATTTGACATATGGGTTGCCTTAGTAGTGCATTTTGTTGCATTCTATTGAACAAAACCGTGGTGTTTTGTTGCAGCGTTTATGTTCTTTTTTGTATATTGTGTATGTGTAATTCATTGTTCTTGTTGCTATGTTGATAAAATATTATTGCACAAATCATGGTCATCTTTCTCATGAATCTATTTTGCATGGACAAGAAAGTTCTCATGCGTACCAAGATAAGGTTGCATAAAGTGGCAGGCTTTGCATGAAGAAGGGCGGTATGATTTTTAATGTAATGTTTTACTAGTAATTCTGCATCCAGTTGTGCCTCGAGAAACTTCCTTTCAAGTGGCCGATTTCATCTCTCGTGTCGACAACATCGAACGCGCGCCACGCGTCAATGTCAGACCCACACACCGCTTCCCTCCCTCTCCTTTTTTTCCTACACAACAACGCGAGTTGCTCATTTTATTCATCTTTCTTCTCCCTCCAATGCATCCAACGCACCACAGACTGCACAACTAGCAGACGCCAACTCTCGCTGCTGTAATCCGGCACAAATCATGGACCGGCGGCGTTGTTGCCTCACCCTGCTACAACCTCTCCTATGAAATACCTATGTTGCGCTCTGCTGCTGTGAACCTGAGATATGGCCCCTAGTTAGTGCTCCTCGCTGCTGACGACTCTGGCCTGCTGCTGCAAAGCCAGGCCCCACTGAAGAACGGCCACCCCGCTCATTGCTGGCGCTCGACGCTACTGGGCAGGCCACACATTGCTTTCAAAGGAGTTCCTACCTATGTGAACTCTCCCATTTCTAGCGTTGCTGCAACTGGGAGCGCCGCGATGACTGCAATGTCGATGGCGTTGTGCTCATCGGGGTCGCAACGTTGCTGGTGTTGTGGAGCTGCGCAAGCTTCTTGCCCGATGTTGCCGTTCTTGTTTGCAGGAGGTGACCATAATATTGTCCATGTTGTAATGAGTGATCAAAGTGCCACGTGTTTGCAATGTTACACAAGCTTGAGGTGACCTCAAGATGGTCATGTTGCAAACGTCCATCGTCTGGACGAGATGACTCGACACAAATCGGCAGGCGGAACGTGGCCTATCTTGCAAATGGCGAGCACAACATGGTCTATGTTACAACTGACAGGTCACGCTTGATGGCTAACCCGAAGTCTTGGAAGTGGATGGATCTTTTCCTCGCTTTAGCCAACCGCCGCATAGAGTCGTCCATTGCCTTTTCATTGTATTGACTATTGTTTTCATTGACATTTATCTGATCTAAGATGGATCTGGGTGTCTTTAGGCCATGTCATCTTCCGCTGACGATGCCCACGCATCCCCTACACCATTCCTCTCCTCATCATTGTCTTCGTCCTACGGATGCTAGCTAGGTCTGTTTCCCTCCTTTACTTGTACTCCCACCAATTCTCTCCCCTAGAGTGCATGTTTTTTCCAACGTAAAAAATAGCACGCTACAAGATATAGCGCGGCCCTTCTCCAGATGCTACACAAGTTATAGCGTGCTATATTTCAAAATAGTGTCTTAAAAATATCACATAATTTAAGGATTTCAGCAGTTAAAAGATTGTTTAGGAGCAATACATGCATAACCAGTTAACCACATACAAGAAGCAACATCGTGTGCTCCCCATCTCCTCCATGGTTGCACCCCTCGTCTCCTTCCCATGGTAGATTCAAGATGTAGCCGCAACAGGGAAGCAACAGTAGCCCCAACCGCTCCTCTTCCGCGGCCACCGACAGTAGAAGGAGCATGCGCACACGCACGAGCAATCAACACATGAGCTCAACAAGGTGGGGGAAACAGAAAAATGTATACCCTAGTGGCTAATGTCGTCCCTTCCAATGTTGGCAGGAGTCGACCTGGAGGAAGCCACCCCTGTTGCCGCTCACGAGAAGACGCTGTTGCCGGTGCTCATAGCTCAGATGAGAAGGGCGAATGACCTGGGTTAGTTGTTTATTTGGTCTAACCATCTGAGACTGAGAATGAGAGGGGTGTGGGTTGTGGGCTTATGGCCAGAAGGGGGGTAGTTTTGGGGCGTTGGGGCTCTAGGGCTCGGCAGTTGTTTTCTATGCTTCGGGTGTTTGCATGATGCTACAATGCTATAGCTGAAATAGCGTGCTATAACACGTTTAGCGCCGTAGCGAGCAAAATTGCTTAAAGCATAGTGTGTCCCTTCCAGATACCCTACATCGACACTATAACGTCGAAATAGCGCACTATTTTTTTCGTTGGTTTTTCCGCGAAAGATCCAGGGACACTGGCTTCCACTCCATCAACTCTCAATATGTTAGCAGAGGGAGAAACTGTACAGTGGTCACAAGTGTGACAGAGTAAGGAAAACAGAAAAGAAACGCGATGGGGGACAGGCTAAGAAAATTGTACGTCCCCGAAGGGGGTGTGACAGACTTAGCACCATAAGTTTCTGATTCTCCTTAAAAAGACAGTAATAATAGAGCACGGCAAAGGAAAAACAACAGAGATCATGTAACGCAGCTCGTCCAGATAACTTGAGAGAACGACCAAATAACCCTAAGCACAACTAAGTAAACTCTTAAGCACGAATTAATTAAGCAGCTAAGACGTAGATCAAGCTTCTTCGTCGCTGTCGTCGTCGATGACCTCGTACTGGTCGTCGGGGAGGTTGGCCCTTGGGTCATCGTCGTTGAAGACGTCGACCTGGACGTAG
The DNA here is from genome assembly GCF_002162155.2 of Triticum dicoccoides. Classification (NCBI taxonomy): domain Eukaryota; kingdom Viridiplantae; phylum Streptophyta; class Magnoliopsida; order Poales; family Poaceae; genus Triticum; species Triticum dicoccoides. Next base: position 585,676,728 of record NC_041392.1, on the reverse strand, counting down.
GCGTAGCCGTCGCGCTTGAAGTCGGCGAGGACCCTCTCGTTCTCGTCGCGCTCAGCCTTGATGGCGTCCGTGACCTTGCGGAGCCTCTCTGGGAAGTTGGGCAGGGGACGGCGAGGCTTCTTGTCCCACACGAGTAGCCACTTGATGTAGCTGTTCCGATGGTCCAGCTTCACCATCTTCTGCTTCTTGATCGGATACCCCTCCACATACAGGTCGAACCTCAACCACGGGTGGGATGCAGGCGCCGCCGCCTTCTCCATCGAGAAAGAAGCCGCCTTCTCCATCGAAACCCTAAGTCGCTCGATCCCCTTTTCTTTTTGGACCTCTCGATCCCCTTTTCGATCTGGCTGGGTTGGTTGCGGCGGTGGATACTGTGTTTGGCAAGCGCTCCCAGGGGACACATATATATAGTCGCCCCAAAGCCAGCCCTAGGCTCTCTCGAAATGGGCTTCTTAGCACACGGCCAAAACGAACTCGCCCCATGGGTTTCTACCAAAGCCCATTTTTTTTGGACGCGTCTAGCCGGCAATCATTTGCCCGCTAGTGCCCCTGGCAGCCTCCCCTTTTAGGCATGTTTCGGTCCCCCTTCAATACAGATTTGGAAAGTAAAGGGACGACCGTCTCCCATGTCCCCCCTTCCACCCAGCTTCTCTCCTCTCAATTGCCCCTGCGCCCATTGGCCCCTCCCTCCTTTCTTCTTCTCTCCCCACCTGTCCCCACACTCTTCTTCTTTTCTTCTCCCACATGCAAAAGGAGGACGGGGGCAGTGAATCCACCCCATCGAAAGGACCTGCAATGGTTATGCCATTAGAGCTTAAAAATTGAACATATTGATCTACAAATCTACAGCCAAAAGAGAGAACAAGAGAGAAAAGTGTGATCTCTTCTCACCTTTGTTCATCGTGGGTGCAAACTTTTCTCCCATTGCGTTTTCCCTCATTTCTCTAATATCCTGCAATGTTTTGTACTGCATCCTGTTGCAACAAAAACACAGGGAGAGGGGGAAAAGTGAGCAGCTATAGTGGTTTTTGTAGGGAGGAATAAAAAATCCCGACAACTACTGGTTTTGTTGTACATCCAGAGAAACCCCTCTTGTTTTCCTTAGATTTGCTTTGGAATCAGAAGTATGTTAGAATAGAAAAGCAGCAACTTGTAGGGTTTGTTTAAGCAAAAACAGTATTGCCAGCGAGCAACTCCTATGTTCTCCAGGGTGCAAAAAAAAGTGTGAGCAACTACTTGAGCACTTTTGAGCAAAAGAAAAGTGGGTTGAAGTGAGAAAATCATGTATCCCCTGATAAACTATAGGAAGGTCGTGAGGTTGTTTACGCAAATTCAGTGTTACCATTAAGCAAAATTTTGTAGATTTGTTGTCATGTACTTACCGGACGACACTTGTTTTTCTTTAGATTTGTTTTGGAACAAGAAGTGTGTTAAGAATAAATAAAAAAAGAAGCAACTTATAGGTGTTATTTAGGGAAAACAAGTGTTACAAGTAAGCTCATGGGTGCTAGAAAACTTTATGTCCAGAAATAAAAAGTTTGTGAGCAACTACTTGTGCACTTTTAAGCAAGAAATTGGGCTGAAGTGAGCTACTCATGTGTCCCCCTAAAAAACTGTAGGCAAGTAGTGAGGTTGTTAGCAAATCCAGTGCTACCATTAAGCAAAAATTATGTAGATTTTGTTGACATGTAGTGACCTGCTGGGCTCTAAACAAGAAAACTGTAGGTAAAAGTAGTTGGTTTGTTCAAGAAAAAATCAGTGTTATGATTTAAAATCAAAATTTTGGTTAGATTCTTTGTCATGTACTGACATGCTGGACTCAATAAAAAGAAAACTTTAGGCAAAAGTAGTTAGTTTGTTTAAACAAAAATCTAGTGTTACCCATTAAGCAAACTTTTGTTGTTTGCTGGCACACTGGAACTAACTATAGTCAAGTACCGGGGATCCCTTAGGCAAGTTTTAGTGAATTTGTTTTGAAAAACACTTGATTATCTGGAACAGGGGGTGAGAAATTACCTGGAGAGTAGGTGATTGCTGGTAGAGGTTTCCTTACTTGGGCATTACTTTGATAGCTTGGAAAGGTTTTGTTTGGGGGTCCTGCGAAAAATACAAAACAAAAATCAAAATTCAAAACTTAGTAGATATATGGATGACGTGTTTGTTGGGTGTTTTTGCGTACTATCATGCAAGAGAAATAAAAAGTACAAAAAAGATAAACCGCTACTAGATATATGTATGTTGTGGGATATGGTTAACAGGAACTTATATATGTGTAAGGCGTCGAATAAGCAAAAAAGATATGGTTTAACTAAAAGGAACTTATATATGGGATACATAAGCAATTTGTCGGTGTCTTTTAGGCAACTTACTGCACCGCTGTAAGCAAATTTGGTCATTTTTGAATGGATGTGTTATAGGGCTGACTACTCGTGTTGATGGGTATCCTTTAGGAAACACATTGCAACTGCATAAACAAAACGTTGTGTCAATTATTGTGGTGCAGACTAAGAAATGAAAAATATAAAGTTGTGGAAAAGCAACTTGTATATGGATGACAAAGAGCAACTTGATGGGTATGTTTTAGGCAACTTACTGCCAGTGTGTAAGCAAGTTGCGTCATTTTTGTGACATGGAGAGAAATAAAAACTAAGGAACCTTGTATATGAACCTAAAACAACTTGTTTGGAATCTTTTAGGCAACTTATTGCCAGTGTGTAAGCAAGTTACGTCATTTTTGTGACGTGGGGAGAAATAAAAACTAAGGAACCTTGTATACGGACGTAAAACAACTTGTTTGGAATCTTTTAGGCAACTTACTGCCAGTGTGTAAGCAAGTTGCGTCATTTTTGTGACGTGGGGAGAAATAAAAACTAAGGAACCTTGTATATAGACCTAAAACAACTTGTTTGGAATCTTTTAGGCAACTTACTACCACTGTGTAAGCAAGCATCCCCACTTGCCTAAGTGCTGGTTGCAACTTGCCCCGCTTGCACTAGAAAAAAGTCTCTTTTGGGTGGCAATTCATTGTTGCTCTTCCTGGGACTGCCAACCATGGAACCACACACAAGGCAGATGTGGTGCGTACTCGCTACGGCCGTGCTCGATCTGGGACCTAGGTAGTCCTCTATGCCGAAGCTCGGAGGGGTGAACTCGGTCGGCACACTGGACTGCCAGCACGCTGAAGCACGATCGAGGAGGAAACCGACACCGAAGGGAGGTAGAACGGGCTGGCGTAGGGGACCGGGGCAGCAGGCCCTGCCGGTCACGGCGTGCGTCGCCAAGAGGAGATTCGACACCACTACCACTGGTCGGTTCAACAGCAACACCACAGATCCCCCCTCTCAGCCCTCCCGGAATCTCCAACAAAATCCACAATGCCCACCTGTCCCCACATATTAAAAAGTCTAGGCAAATCACATACAATAGTAGGCAAGTCACACATAAAACTCCAGCAACCCCATGCAGTTTTTGGCAAGCAGATCTTAATTTTTTGTAGTTGTAAGCCACACATATATAAAGTGTTTTGCAAGCCCCATGTAGTTGTCAAGCAAGTCCTGCTATTTTTTGGGGGTTGTGTTAAGTATCTAGCATTTTTTAGAGAAGTGAAAGGCAGGTAAATGACATCTTTAGGCACACATTTTTAGGCTGTGGGGAAATTTTTTGGGATCAATCAGATTTGTGGAAACAGACTTTTTCGCAAATCTATTTTAGTCCACAAATATTTTAAGGGGCAAGTCTCACATAAAACTACAGCAAGTGCCACACAGTGATCAAGCAAGCACCACACAAAAAATTATGAATTGTCTGTTTCCACATGCGTAAAATGTCTGACACCCAAAACCCTTCCTACCCCCCTAAATGTGTGCCTACCATGTTACTTACCTGACTTTCTCTCTGATGTCTGCCACTTGCCTAGAATAGTTTTGATGTTGCTTGAACTGTGTGTGTCAATTCCTTTGTCTAGCAGTGTGAAGTTGCCTAGCCCCTGATATGTGTGTGTTCTCTGAATTATCAGGGGACTACATTTTGAGGACAAAGTTTTGCATCATTTTGAGGCAAATAATACACTCACAAAAATGGTTAGGCAAGTTTAAAACACATGATCAAGGTTCATGTAAAATCTAGTGACACATTTGTGTAAGAAAAAACAAGCAAGGATTGCCTATCATTTTCTAGCAAAAAAATACTTTGGGCAACTCGCACCAGCATGTGTAGAAACTGTCTCCTCAAAGTTGGGCAATTTTTGGCATTTTCCCGAGGCACTCCAACTTGTGCACTCTACTTATCAGTTTCTCAGATAACATATACATGAGAAGGCAATTCATGCCCCACCGTCAAACAACTTCCACCTCGAGCCCTCCCAAAAATTGCTTGTTGTCAAAATTCAGAGACACAATGCCGCCTTTGCTCGACGAGTCTGACGAAAGGGCAACTACAGACTACCAGACATTACATATCCATCTTGTCCATGAGAAAATGGAACAAAGCAACAATGGCTAGGTAGGCTATCGGGACAGGTACTCCTTGGACCTGTAGATTCATCTGTAGGTTCATATAATTGGTGTTTGTATCATCATTCTGGCAAGAACAGAGTAGACACGATTCTTCTCGCCATTTGCAGAGGATAGCAAAGTAAACGTACATTAATTTGGATATTACACACATTGCCTTCATTCTGCAGTACAAGTAGACAAGAGGGATGCATACCTGCTTAACAAGATTCTCAGCCGGTGGACGAGGACAAAAAATCTTCACATCCTTCCTTGTCTTCCTCTTGAGCCACTGGCATAGCTCCACCGGCTTCGTCTTCCCCGCCACGGCCACGACTCCAGTGCCGACATCTCCCACCGCCATTTCCACCTCTATCAAACCAAAAATCAAGAGAAGTGGATGTCCCTGATTGCATGGAGAAAACAAGTAAACCAAGCAAGAGGGGTCAGACCAGGAAGGCCACGCTATGCATGTGTGTACCTGTGAAGGTTCTCACGAAGGCCATGGCCTGATGGCCTTGTCGACCTTGCCGACGCAGCCCATGCTCCGGCACTGCATGTTGACTTGTGGATTCATAGGTCCACGAGTCCACAACGAGCAGGGGCGTTGTCGATGGTTGGAATTTGCAGGGGCCAGCCGAAGCAGGCGCAGCCTTTGGCCCAGATCCGATGGGGATCGAAGGTCCCAGCCGCGGGATGCATCGACCCGGCGAGGGATCGACGCGGCGGGACGTAGGACGACGACGGGAGGGAGAAGTTGGGCACGTGGCCGCGTCGGCGCCGGTTTGTGGGCAAGGAGCGCGTCCGCTCGGGTGGGATGCTTTGCTGCCGGTCGGGGTGTGGGTGCGTCAGCGGGGAAGAAGGCTGGGGAAGGAAGAGCTCCGACGCAGGGTTGGCTCGATGGAGGCGGGCCAGCACGAGGGCCAGGTCGACGGAGGCGGGGTGCATCGGATCTCGCCGGGGCATGGAGGAAGGTGTCAGGTGTGCACAGTGGGGGGTGGGGGTGAGCTTGTGAGACGAGAGAGAGGAATTGGTCTTTGGGCGGCATGGACCCGACCGCCCAGCACCTGATGCAGCGATTTCGATCGGACGACGCAGAAGGGTGTGTGCTCGGGAGCTCTAAACAGCATAGCTACACTTTTTAGAATTTAGGTTTTTTTTGTTCATTTACAATCTGAGCATATATTTCTGGGTTATTCTTATTTGCTGCACTGCGGCAAAGTGTCGAGCTTTCTGCACGCAAACGGGAAAGATATTTGGGCCGGCCCATTTTACCTATCTTTAGTGCACAGGATTCTGCTTTCTCAAAAAATGTTTGCATTTTCCAAAAATTGTTCACGTTTTCATAAAGTCTTCATGTTTTCAAAAACTGTTTGTGTTTTTAACAATGTGTGTGTTTACAAAGAATGCCAGAGTACGATTAACCTTTGGATTTGAAATCACTACTCATATACCTGACTTTTTAAAAATATTCATGTTTTCATAAAATGTTCAATTTTTTTAGAAAAAAATTGCGTTTAAAAATGTTTAAATTTTTCAGACAAAATTTACGGAACGTAAAATTACGGCGCGTTGATGTTAAAATAAAGGGGATGAAGAATAACTATTCCTCACCCATGGTCCACGGATTCGGTATGTTGTGATTCTGGGGGCACTAAAATCAGCGCCGTAAAAAACCTTTGTTATCCGCACCTTGTTGTTTTAAAAGTTCTAGTTCTTTCATTTTCTATAAAAGGGTTCTATTAGGGACATCCATAGTCATACATTTAGCATATCGGGGTGGATGGAAATGGCAATGGGCCAAAGGTTCCGGCAACTTTTATGCATACCTTTTTACATGTATGTGCTCATAACATGATAGAGTTGATGCTTCTTCAGGTAATTTTCATCCTTCTGCTTTTGCATAACTGTCATCCTGCGATTTGAGGACTGCATGCCTACTCTTTCCATTCTTTTTCGTTGTGTTTATTACAATTTAAACGCATGCGGTGAATTGCCATCCTTGGCGTTGCACCACTTGGATGATGAGGCATGAAATGAAAATGATGGCTCCGGGATTACTTTCTCGCAGGGAGTTGAGGAAGTGATCTCTGGGCGATGTTACAACATACTTACTACTATTTTAATATGTTATTCTTATCTCTTCTAATGCTGCAAGATGCTTGAATATGCTAGTCTTCGATAGGCTAGGCTTTTCCCCTTCTCTTCTGACATTCTGCAGTTCAGTCCACATATACAACCCATTCCTTTGATACAGATGCATACTTAGTTTAGATCTGATGTAAGTCTTGCGAGTACTTTGGATGAGTACTCACAATTGCTTTGCTACCTCTTTTCCCCCTATACCCGATTGCTGAGATCAGACGACGGACCCAAGGAGCCAGACGTCACCACCGATGACTACTACTACCACGAGGGTGCCTACTACTACGTGGATACCACTGACAACTAGGAGTAGTTAGGAGGCTCCCAGGTAGGAGGATTTGCCTTTTCGGTCATTGATACTTTTGTGCTAGCCTTCTTATGGAAAACTTGCTAACTTATGTCCGTACTCAGATATTGTGGATTCCGCTGACTCTTGTGTATTCAAGCCCCCGAGGCCCCCGGCTTGTAATATAAAGCTTGCATCATTTCACTTTGTGTCTAGAGTTGTGTTGTTTGATATCTTCCCGTGAGTCCCTGATCTTAATCGTACACATTTGCGTGTATGATTAGTGTACGATTGAATCGCGGGCGTCACAGTCCACTTCGCCACCATAATCACCATTAGCATTTCCTCCTTCTGCCTGACTACTCTGCCCTGGTTTGTAACCATCGGCATTTCCTCCTTCTACCTAACTGCTCTTTCCTGGTTCATAACCATCATTTGACATAGATAATTGCATCCCTTCACTGCTCTGGCCAGGAACATAGCCACCCTCGCCTTCATATGTACTTACCTCCTTCACGACGGGAAGCACTAACGCAATAGGATTGCATCCCCTGCGTTCACAACCTTGTAACCACCGCACCCACTCAGAGTCTCGCTCTATTGGCCTCAAATAAAAGTAAATGATTGAACTTGACCATGTCCATAATGCATGAACACCGAGTATCAAGCCCTAAACTTGCTCTCACCCATTCTTTCAACTGACAGATAGACCATGTTTAAGGAGCGGTCAGTGGCACCTCTATGTGATCAAATTTACTCAGATCATCTCACATCTTAGTTGTTTGGACAGTATCAGGACCGTAGTAAAATGCAAACTTCACTACATTCAGACATCTTGGCTCACCTAAATTCGTTTTCAACAACGACAGACAAGTATAAGGCAACAACTAAAAATATCCGCACTACTAAATATTTGACATGTATATATATATTACGGAATATTACTGGAGCAACTAGAAAAATTCACACACCTACAAATTAAACTCTAAAAATTATTACGAATATTGCCGGAGCAACTACAAATATTGACAGAACTAAATATTTGGCATCTACATATATTACGGATATTATCGAAGGAAATACAAATACTGACACACCTAAATATTTGACATCCACATATAGTATGGAATATTACCAGAGCAACTTCAAATTTTCACACAAATAGTTGACATCTAAATATATTACGGATACTACTGGAGCAAATAACAATAATCGCACACATAATATATTTCACATCGAAACATACTACCGAATACTACAGGAGCAACTATGAAAGATAAAATGTGTGTTGAGATATTCCCTTGAAGCGTTCGAAGGAACGACGAACGGCCACTTTCAATCATCGGAACTGGAGCCGAAAACTCCACCACATTGCCGGAGCTTCACCTCCACCACCTCCATCACATTGCCCGAGCTTCACCGCCACCACCGCCGCCACAACCTCCACCAATGTGCTAAAAAAAGCTCCAACAAAATGCTCACCACGACCACCAAGAGCTATCCCATCAGTAGATCGAGGTCTCCCTTGGCTCCCCTAACTACGTAGAACACATCCACGGTCCCAAATCCGCAAAAAGGGCTCAGTTTGGTGTAGAAATTGGAGGCATTTCAGGTAAGAAAGAGGAGAAATATCCAAAGCAATGATTATGAATATAGGCATCATGTCTGTGTCAAGTAGACCGACTCATGCCTGCATCTACAACTATTACTCCACACATCGACCGCTATCCAGCATGCATCTAGAGTATTAAGTTCATAAAGAACAAAGTAACGCCTTAAGTAAGATGACTTGATGTAGAGGAATAAACTCAAGCAATATGATGAAAACCCCATCTTTTTATCCTCGATGGCAACAATACAATCTTGTTCCGCTTGTTCGCCTTGGTCGTCGTCGCTGGAAAACAGGATCAAAGACGGCCTAGAATATTAAGCTGGACCATCGGAACAGCTACATCGTCTCTTCTAACAAGATCAAAGACGGCCTAGAATGTGCTCCGCTTGTGCGCCTTGGTCGTCGTCGCTGTCGTGGTGGATGATGTCGTAGTGGTGGTCGGGGAGGTTGGCCCTCGGGTCGTCGTCGTTGAAGATGTCGACCTGGATGTAGGCGTAGCCGTCGCGCTTGAAGTCGGCGAGGACCCTCTCGTTCTCGTCGCGCTCGGCCTTGATGGCGTCCGTGACCTTGTGGAGCCTCTCTGGGAAGTTGGGCAGGGGACGGCGAGGCTTCTTGTCCCACTCGAGCAGCCACTTGATGTAGCTGTTCCGATGGTCCAGCTTCACCATCTTCTGCTTCTTGATCGGATACCCCTCCACATACAGGTCGAACCTCAACCACGGGTGGGATGCCGCCTCGTTCTCCATCGGGATCGAAGCCTCCTCCGTCGGGATCGATTGATTCCGAGGGCTGGATTGTGTTGGCCGTGCTCCGCGGTGCCATATATATATATAAGGCCCCCCACAGCCTGTATACATATGAAATTCGGGTTTCGATAATAGCCCATGGGCCCTTCGCTAAGGAGTCCGTTTCCGACGGGGCCTATGATAGCACGGAATCGAACTCGATGGAAAAGTAGGCTTCGATCTTGATGGAGAAGGCGGCAGCGGCGGCTGCTAGTGCGGACAGGTACAAGTTCGGAGAGGTCCTATCTGCCGCAAAGAGCGGCAGAATGTCGACCGGACGCACAGGCGGATCTCTCGATTGGGCCGGTTCGAACCTGAGACCTGACGCTTCAAAGAAGTACAGCCAGCCAGTTCACCTAGAGAGCTTCCTGATTTTTAATGCACCACAACATATTAAAATAAAACCGAGCGCACATCCGAACGTCTTTAAAATTTTGTACGCAAAACGTTATTTTTGAGAAAAAAACATGAAAGTTGTATGAAACAGCGAACACTTTTAGAAATTGTGAATAAAATTTGAAACAATCAACAATTCCAAAAACGCAAACATTTTTTTAAAATGGGATTTTTTTGTAAAATCTCCCAAAAATAGAAAACGTGAAAGTTTTCTTTGAAAACCCGAACAATTTTCAAATTTGAAAATATTTTTTGGATACTCGAACATTTTTGAAAACTGGGAACATTTTTTGAAACTCCTGAACAAAACATGAACACATGAATAGTTTTTAAAACTTGCGTACATTTTTTGAAACTTCCGAACAAAAATTGGAACATGAACATTTTTTGGAATTTGCGAACAATTCTTTAAATGAAAACATGGAAACTCCCAACAAAATTTGAAAAATGTGATTTTTTTTTTGAAATTGGTAAACAAATTATGAAATAGAAATATTGTTTGAAACTCCCAAACATAATTTAAAAACATGAACATTTTTTGAACTTACAGAAAGTTTTTGAAAAGCGAACATTTAATATAATATGGGAACATTTTTGAGAAAGTGAAGAACATTTTTTGAATTTGTAAACAAAAATTAAAAGCAAAGAACATTTTTTTGAACTTCGGAACATTTTTCGAATTTTGGAAAAGAATTTGAAATTCTTGAGAACAAAAAGAAATAAATAGAGAAGAAAAAGGAATTGAAAAATGAAATAAAGAAACAGAAAAACAAAGAAAGAAAAAGAAAAACAGAAACAGAAACAGAAGAAACAAACGGAAAAAACCAGTAAAAACCCGGTTCAAGAACCTTCTAGAAGGTTCCCAAAACCGTTAGGAAACCCTCCAGAAGGTTCCCAAAGGCCAAAACCGGACGCTGTACCGCGTGCAATATCTCGTAACTGGGCCGGCCCATCTTGATCGCTAGTTCGCTCGCCTCTGTGCGAAGCCTCGACAATTTGACGTAACGAGCGGGGCTTTGCTACACCTACGTAAACAACTAACGTAATGTTACGTGCGGGCTGGCTTGGCAAAAGTTAATTGGAAGAAAAATTCGCCCGAGCCCCACCCCTTGAAATCAGGGGGAGGGTGATTGGTTGAGGGAGGAAAGCACGTAAGTTTACGTTAAAAACTTATGTAGATGGATACGGGAGCAAATTGAAGTTTACGTTGAAATCAGGGGGAGGGTGATTGCAACGAGCGTCCGTTAGGAAATTCCACAAGTTCGACCCGTATGAGGGGTACGGGATCAAGGAGCAGGTGATGGTGAAGATGGACGAGCGGCATGACTACATCAAGTGGCTGCTCGAGTGGGACAAGAAGCCTCGGCCTCCCCTGCCCAACCTCCCTGAGGAGTGCCGCAAGGCCATGGACGCCATCAAGGCCGAGCGCGACAACAACGAGAGGGTCCTTGCTGACTTCAAGCACGACGGCCATGCCTACGTCCAGGTCGACATTTTCAACGATGACGACCCGAGGGCCAACCTCCCCGACGACTAGTACGAGGTCATCGACGACAACAGCGACGAAGAAGCTTGATCTACTCAGCAATATCTACTCCCTCTGTTCTGATTTACTCATCGTGGTTTCAGTTCAAAATGAACTAAAACCACGATGAGTAAATCAGAACGGAGGGAGTAGATATTTGTCGTCTAATGTGTGCCATGGATTAGAGTAGGATTCCTCCTGGCGATCGATCTATTGCGTCTTAAGTTTATGTCCGCAAGTGACGATGTTGTATCGATGGGAACTAGTATTCTCGCACTGCTATTTGTGTGCCACTCATGTTATTAATCTCTGTGTTACGTCTCTCCAATTTGGGGATCGCAGTTGTCTCAGATCTTGGCAGGGCTGGTAGGCTAAAATAGTAAATAAATGAACTAATTAAGCAGGGCATAGTATGGCAGAAGTGTAACTGAATCTGCTTAGCGTTAGTTTAACTGTTCTAAAATTGCAGCTTGGAAAAAAAAATGGCAGTAGATTCATAATCGGGTCCTTCGTTTAACGTCGTTTTGAAAGTTACAGTTGTAGGCAGGATATCTGACAAATAGACCAAAATTATAGATCAAGATTCGTTCATGTGCAGCTGTTGACAATAGTAGTATCTATTATTATTAATCTGTGTTGACTTTTTGTAAGTTATCAAATCTGAATCTTCTTGGAGGTCTAAGATTTGTTCTACTCCCTCCGTACGGATTTATTTGCCCCCTTCGTATTTTAGGTCAAACTTTTTTTTAACATTTCATTCCATTAATCAACGTGCCGGGCAGAATCGCTGGCAACCAAAGACTGGGCAAAGGTAGGGACGAGACCTAGCCATACAGTGCTAAAACGTCTGCAACCTTATTACATGCCCGAGGGCAATTGATTATACAAAAGTCGCTAAAGTTCAGAGTAGCAAAAGCTTTTATTTCCCTAAATAAGACCCCATTGGAGGAGAGACCAAAGCTTGACGTCTTGATCGCTTGTACCAGAAGCATTGCATCCGTTTCCACCACCACTCGGGTAATTCCCAATTCTTGTGCCTTGTACAGAGCCTGCAAACATGCCTCCGCTTCAGTATGAAGAACATTCTGGGCATGAGCTAGTCGACCTGCTGCCGCGACAACAGCATCACCGTCATGATCGCAGATAATATAGCCCGATCCTCCTGAAGATGACTCAGCAGAAAAACTGCCGTCGGTGTTTATCTTGAGCACGCCTTCAGCCGGCTTCAACCAGACATTAGAGCCCTGTTTAGATCCACTCCGCTCCATAGCTGCAACTCCCGGAGTGGAGGGAGTGGCAGCGCAATCGTATGGAGCGGCTCAGACACAGCTCCTCGCATGGAGCGGAGTTTTGAAATGGGAGAGGTACCGAACAGGCACTAGTTTTGGGCATAGAGGGTTTCTTATTGCAACCAAAAAACTCTTTATATTCTTTTTTTTAGGGTCAAACTCTTTATATTCTATACCTACCTTTATCTGCCAAAGAAGCCCAGCAGTGTCAATCCTCTTTCCCTCTGTCCATAGTTTGTTTCGTGCATTCCACCACGTCCAGGCAAGTGCAATGAAGCTATGACCATCTGTAAAACTAACAAAATATAAATTATATGATATAGAAAGTATATTGTTGGATTTGTATTTGAAAGAGATTTTCCATGGTATATTTTTTGTGGCATATAGATTGCATATTACTAGTTATTTAAAAAAACCATACCAAACATTTTAGTGAGTGACGCTGCCAATTTTTTTAGATGAGCACAAAATATGTTGCTTATAGGCAGTTGAACAAAAAAGATTATCTAGAAAACCTTTTGTTGGGGGAGGGTAAGGGGCTGTTTGGATTGGATCTCACGCACGCCCAAGCAATATTTTGGCGTTGACCGGAGCACTGCAGCTTGTTTGGATGGGATCCAAAGTTTTGGCTCGCTAACTCACCCTACCTTTTCCTCTGTACTTCTGCGCCAATTCATTGGCGAAACTGGGGCGGCCAAATCGGCCGCTAACTTTTTGGTGTGCCCGCGACGCCCACGATTTGGCGTGGCATTCCGGGGCAACAACCAAACAGCCCCTAAATGCCCTGACGCAGGACCCCGAACAATCAGTTGAGGTGGCAGTGCGCGGCATCGGCTGCGTCAGAGCGAGCCCCTGGAGGCCAGTAGGAAATCATGCACGCGCGCCCATCGCCCCTTCTTCTTCGGTTCGAAATTTTCGGCCTCCCACCCACCACCTCTCGCTGAATCCATCCGACCAGAATCAGACCGCGCGCGCCATCGCTCCTTCTTTTTCGGTTTTCCCACCCACACCCCCAAAGCCGTTGACAGCAACTTGGGCCTCGACATGGAATTGCAGCTGAGATTGGCCCATAACCGGTGAGTGATGAGAAGCCCCGAGCTTATTGTCGGTTCTATATCCGGCGTATCTCATAGTAGGGGTTCTAAGCTAGGCGTCTTGGAGCGATGGTAACATGGACACAGGGTTTTACCCAGGTTCGGGCTCTCTCGAAGAGATAATACCCTACATCCTGCTTTTGATTGCATTGATATGGGTGTTGTACAGAGTACATGTATCTACCATGAGATTGTTCTAATGAATATTAGATGATCTATTGACTAGCCTGGCCTCGGTTTATATAACACACCGGAGGCCTAGGGTTTAGAGGAGTCCTTGTCTTGGGTGCCAAGTCTTGTGGAATCCTCCTTGTATGCGGCATGGGCTGCCCGAAGTGGCCCATGAGTGAACCGCCACAGGGGTCCTCGGCCTGATACACCTGTTCGGGAGACGATGTGTTGAGTACCCCCTAGTCCAGGACACCATCAGTAGCCCCCTGGACCGGTCTTCAAGTTGGGGATGCTCCTCGATTCTTCTGTACTGTTCTTCATCTTTGGTCGTTGGTCTTGAAAACTGGTTCAATAAATCTGAGAATCGCCGAAGTGAATCCGAAGAGTTTACACGTCGGTTATCCGAGGAGCCCCTTTAAGTTCTTGGCATTTATCAATGCATTGTTATTTTTACGCCACACCTCGGGCTTGAAGTGTTTCCCGTGCGGCGGTGTCCTCTCGCGTCCAAGCTCCAACGCCAGAATGTATCCAAACTCCAATGCCGGACTATATCCGAGGTGTCATAGATCACCTTGGTTCGAAAAAGTTGAAGGAGTTTACCCGAGCTAAATGCCGGAAATGCCCTCTATGGAGCCAACCATTTGTATATGAGTTTTATGCCGAAAATGTCCAAAATGGATTTATCCACTTGCATCCGAGCTTTATGCCAGACTACTTCCGAGCTGTGCAATTTTTTGATGATGAGATGTATATAGCCTGTAGCCCTCAAGGTGTGTGTGTTGGCCTAAAACCCGAGATGCACATTAGAGGAGGTAGTGATCGGCGGACGGACCCTTGAGAGAGGGTTTTTAGAAGTCGCCGCAATATATTAGCTTGATGCCGGATAAGTCCCAGATGATACCCATTGTTGTCCGAAGACGCGTTTGCCCATAGTTTGGTCAAGCCGAACACTGAGCACTTTGATTTTTTTTGCATTGAATAGGCAATGCAGTAGCCCCCGAGAAACTGGTTGGGTGGCAACACAAGATCAGGGGATTGATGTGCCCCTTTAATATTAGTAAATGATAAGCCCAAAGCCCAGTAGCCCCCGAGCCTTAATGTGGGCACGGGTGACCGGATTAAGGATCGATATCCGGAGTAAATTCATTTTAATCACAATTTATGTGTAATGATTCTATGTATTCAACTACTTTACGTCACTAATGCTCGGATCCGCATTGTACACAACTTTGTTGACCGACCATCGGCTTCAACCTCCTTGGCCAGTAGCCGGGGAGTGTTTGTCCTACTTTATAAAGACTTTACAAGGGCAAAGATTTATGGCAAACAAGGCAATCCGGCGATATGGTTTTATAAACAAAAGGTACGCGGAGAGATATCTTATATTACTTTTTAATGTAAGAAACATCTTCCGAAGAAAATAGTTCCTCTACAAGTTCCTTTCCCAGGCTATCATGTTGGCCATGATCGTGAAACCTCAACTCCAATCAATGTGGGAGGAAAATATTGAGGATTTATTTCAGGGAAAGTTCCCGAACTCTATGGTCCTAATGAACCAAAATTTTCACTTCCTCGTTGCTGACCAATTATATTCTTTAAGATAGATAGCTTTCGGCTTCACCCAGTCTGAGGTACTAACCCGGATGACCCAGAAGTAACAATCATAGATAAGGATGGCAATGGGTCGGGTTTGGATCGGGTTGAACAATATCAAATCCATATCCATATCCATGAAGATAGTCTTTGCCCGCCCATGAAAAAATCCATGGGTGAAAAATTGTGTCCATGTCCAAATCCGATGGATATCCATACCCACTGGATATCCATTGGGTCCTCTCAAGACATATAAATAAGACATAACACAATATTAACATAAACTCTTACATTCTTCACCTCGTGGCAGGCTAGGCTTCACTTATGGTAAATCAACATCCACTAACAACCTAAGATCATTTAGTATTTTTCTAACAGATGAGAATGATGAGTCATTTAAGAAGGAGGTAAAAATAAGGGAAGGGGTGTTGGAGTATGTTACGGAGGGGATTGAATGTCAACTAATAAAAGTTACGATGGGGATTGTGTAATTTCTTATGCATGTTTTAGATTTAAAAAAGTGTAAAATTGTTGTGGGGCATATGACCGTGGGGCAGGGATAGCAGATTTTCCTCCATTAAGTCACACTGTCGGGTCGGGTTTGGGTATATCCATGGGTACAAGATTATATCCATGCCCTATCCATGAACAATCGGGGCGGGTTTGGGCACCGCCCATGGACACATAAGCATATCCAAACCCTATCCATTCGGGTCGGATATCCATGGATATCCATGTCCATGGATAAAATTGCCATCCTTTCACAGAGGTGCTCCTTTTACCCCCTAGCCGAATAATCGGGAACGTAGGGTGTAAACACAGGAGCCAGGCAACCCAGCTTGGCCAAAACATTAAGTCAAATTGATGCATATTTATGGCTTTATAAGGATAACTATGGAAGGCAGCGCTTGTATATTTGAATACAAACGCTGAGGATATGTTTATTTTGACTCCGTTGTAACCGTTTATCATTTGAAAGTGGCCCATCGTTGGCTTCCACCCCTTTGTAGATGCTACGCGGCGTGTTTCCGCAATAACAAAACAACCCCTAGCCGACGTCTCAGTGCCCGGAGGCGGTTGTATTAGCGGAAATGAGGCAATCCGATATGCGGGCTTTATAACTTTCACTTAGTCATGAGTTTAAAGTTGGGAGGCCAGTTACTAGCCCCTGGTTAGTGTTCAACGACAGCCGAGGTCAAGCCGTAAACACTTCGGCCAATGTTATGAATGGCCCGTCATTTAACACGGGGTGACCTCTATCGATCTTATAGTTTAACACAGTCATCGGATCGCTGACCAGTTTGCGCTTATTGTGATAGTCAGTTTTTGGCTTTCTCCACTGAGGCGCTTAGCCATGCGAGCTGGAAGCACAATCACAGTGGTTCTCCCTTCGCACACCTAGCCGAACAAAGCGGAACATAGGAGGCAAGCACAGGAGCTGAGCAACCCAACTATTGACCGAAGCCACAATTCGAAACTGATGCATATAAAGCAATGTCCGAGGGCGCTTTGCCAAGGACTCCATGGGGTACCTTCGTTTTGGTGGGTTTGGCTGTAGTCTCAGCCCTCGTTAATATTGCCAATGCTTTAAAGGTGTCTGGCATTGCACTGCTCAGGAACTAGTCCCGATGTGGCATGTATTTTGTCAACACCGAGGTGCAGTTCGACGGGAAAAATACCAAGCTGTGGGTCGGAAAAGATCTCCCGAGTTGAATTAGAATGCAGGGCACCTCGGTTATGAGGATGTCCTGCTTCCTGAAAGAAAAACATACAAATAGCTAAAAAAGTTCCATAAGCTCTAAAAGCCAAAAAAAATCTTGACGTCCGAACTAAATCAAGTCATCTGGTGCCAATCTGAAAATTGGTCTTAAAATTTTTATGCTTCTGTCGTGCATTAATATGACACATCCGATCTCAAGACTTCAAGCGGGGCATCCTACGGCTTCAACCTCCTTATCCCGAAGGCGGAGTGCTTCTCCGAGGCTAGTTTAGCGAACTAAACTCGAGCAGCTTTAGAGAGAAGCAAGGCTATCCGGCTATTGACCATACACTCGAGTCGAAAAATGAGTAGTAGAAAAAGACTTTGCAATGACCAAGAAGAAAACACATTTACTATAAAACGGCTAAGGGAGTCCTGGATTAGGGGTTGTCCGGATGGCCAGACTATACCTTTAGCCGGACTCCTGGACTATGAAGATACAAGATTGAAGACTTCGTCCCGTGTCCGGAAGGGACTTTCCTTGGCGTGGAAGGCAAGCTTGGTGATACGGATATACAGATCTCCTACCATTGTAACCGACTTTGTGTAACCCTAGCCCTCTTCGGTGTCTATATAAACCGGAGGGTTTTAGTCCGTAGGACAACATACACAACAACAATCATACCATAGGCTAGCTTCTAGGGTTTAGCCTCTTCGATCTCGTGGTAGATCTACTCTTGTACTACCCATATCATCAATATTAATCAAGCAGGACATAGGGTTTTACCTCCATCGAGAGGGCCCGAACCTGGGTAAAACTTCGTGTCCCTTGCCTCCTGTTACCATCCGGCCTAGATGCACAGTTCAGGACCCCCTACCCGAGATTCGCCGGTTTTGACACCGACATTGGTGCTTTCATTGAGAGTTCCTCTGTGTCGTCGCCGTCAGGCTCGATGGCTCCTACGATCATCAATAGTGATGCAGTCCAGGGTGAGACCTTCCTCCCCGGACAGATCTTCGTCTTCGGCGGCTTCGCACTGCGGGCCAATTCACTTGGCCATCTGGAGCAGATCGAAAGCTATGCCCCTGGCCGTTAGGTCAGATTTGGAAGTTTAAACTACATGGCTGACGTCCGCGGGGACTTGATCTTCGACGGATTCGAGCCATTGCCGAGCACGCCGCACTGTCACGACGAGCATGATCTAGCTCTGCCGCCGAACAGTGCCCTGGAGGCCGCACCCGCATCAGCTTCGACCCTTAATTCGGAGCCAACCGCGCCGATCGAGGATGGGTGGTTGGACACCACCTCGGGGGCTGCGATCCCAACGGCGATCGAGCCGAACACCAGCCCCGCACTCCGCGAGACTCGTGACTCCAAGGAGCCGGACTCCTCTCCGAACTCCGAACCCCTCGCGCCCCTACCGATCGAATCCGATTGGGCGCCGATCATGGAGTTTACTGCCACGAACATCTTTCAGCACTCGCCTTTCGGCGATATTCTGAAGACACTGCAGTCTTTCTCTTTATCAGGAGAGCCCTGGCCGGACTACGGTCAGCAAGGTTGGGGTACGGACGATGAAGAAATTCAAAGCCCACCCACCACCCACTTTGTAGCCACTGTCGACGATTTAACCGACATGCTCGACTTCGACTCCGAAGACATCGACGGTATGGACGCCGATGAAGGAGACGATGAAGAACCAACGCCTATTAGGCCCTAGAAAGCCACCTCGTCATATGACATATACATGGTGGACACCCCAAAAGAAGGAGATGGCGACGGAACAGCGGAGGATGACCCCTCCAAGAAACAGCCTAAGCGCCGGCGTCAGCGGCGCCGCTCAAAATCCCGCCAAAACAAACACGGTGATTCCAGCACGGGAGATAATAATACTCTGGAGAGTGCCGAAGAAAACCCCCTCCAGCAAGATTTAGCACAGGAGGATGGAGAAAACAGCCCTCATGAGAGAGCGGCAGACAGAGAGGTCGAGGATGATAATTATATGCCTCCCTCCGAAGACGAGGCAAGCCTCGACGACGACGAATTTGTCGTGCCAGAGGATCCCGTCGAGCAAGAGCGTTTTCAACGCAGGCTTATGGCCACGGCAAAAAGCCTCAAGAAAAAATAGCAACAACTTAGAGCTGATCAAGATTTGCTAGTCGACAGATGGACTGAAGTCCTTGCGCCGAAGAGCATAAACTCGAACACCCCTCCAAGAGCTACCCAAAGCGTAGGTTGCTACCCCGACTGGAGGAGGAAGCATTTAAACCCGCATCACCTGCACTCGACGGCCGATCGGCCACCTCGTGGCCGCGACAGAGAGGCCTCTCAGCCCTCCACTCAAGCCGCACCCCGTACCAAGGCACAGGAAAATGCGCCGGACCCGCGATATATGTTGGAGGACAAGGCAAGGCAAACAAGATCGATCTACGGATCGCGTGGGCGCCCCACGACTCGAGACGGTAACCGTCACGCCGGCCACAAATTCGGCAGGGCCGAACATAGTAGACAAAGCTCATTGGAGCTACGTCATGATATAGCCCAGTACAGAGGCGCCGCACACCCACTATGCTTCACAGACGAAATAATGGATCATAAAATCCCCGAGGGTTTCAAACCCGTAAACATTGAATCATATGATGGCACAATAGATCCTGCGGTATGGATCAAGGATTATCTCCTTCATATCCACATGGCCCGCGTCGATGATTTCCACGCCATCAAATACCTCCCACTCAAGCTTAAAGGACCAGCTCGGCATTGGCTTAACAGCTTGCCAACAGGATCAATCAGTTGTTGGGAGGACCTGGAAGCCGCATTCCTCGACAATTTCCAGGGCACTTATGTGCGACCCCCAGACGCCCATGACCTAAGTCACGTAATTCAGCAGCCAGAGGGATCGGCCAGGCAATTCTGGACACGGTTCCTAACAAAGTAAAACCAAATAGTCGACTGTCCGGACACAGAGGCCCTAGCAGCCTTCAGGCACAATATCCGTGACGAGTGGCTTGCCCGGCACCTTGGACATGAAAAGCCGAAATCTATGGCAGCACTCACGACACTCATGACCCTCTTTTGCGCAGGAGAAGACAGCTGGCTTGCTCGTAGCAACAATATGACCAAGAACCCTAGTAATTTGGATACCAGGGACAGCAGTGGCAGGTCACGTCGCAACAAGCAGAAGCGCCGCATTAACGGCGACAGTGCTGAAGATACGACAGTGAATGCCGGATTCAGAGGCTCTAAATCCGGTCAGCGCAAAAAGCCATTCAAAAGAAATCCAAGGGGCCCGTCCAGTTTGGACCGAATACTCGACCGCTTGTGCCAGATACATGGCACCCCTGAAAAGCCGGCCAATCACACCAACAGGGATTGTTGGGTGTTCAAGCAGGTAGGCAAGTTAAATGCCGAAAATACAGACAAGGGGCTGCATAGCGATGACGACGAAGAGCCCTGGCCGCCGAACAACAGTGGACAGAAGGGGTTTCCCCCACAAGTGCGGACGGTGAACATGATATACGCAACCCACATCCCCAAGAGGGAGCGGAAGCGCGCGTTAAGGGACATATACGCGATAGAGCCAGTCACCCCAAAGTTCAACCCATGGTCGTCCTGCCCGATCACCTTTGATCGAAGGGACCATCCCACTAGCACCCGTCATGGCGGATTCACCACATTGGTTCTAGACCCAATTATTGACGGATTACATCTCACAAGAGTCCTTATGGACGGCGGCAGTTGCCTGAACCTGCTTTACCAGGATACAGTGTGGAAAATGGGCATAGATCCCTCGAGGATTAGGCCCACCAAAACAACCTTTAAAGGCGTAATACCAGGTGTAGAAGCCAACTGTACAGGCTCAGTCACACTTGAAGTGGTCTTTGGATCTCTGGATAATTTCCGATGTGAGGAGTTAATCTTCGACATAGTCCCATTCCGCAGTGGCTATCACGCACTGCTCGGACGAACCGCATTTGCCAAGTTCAATGCGATATCACACTACGCATACCTTAAGCTCAAGATGCCAGGACCTCGAGGAGTAATTACGGTGAATGGAAACACTGAACGCTCCCTCCGAATGGAGGAGCACACGGCGGCCCTTGCAGCGGAAGTACAAAGCAACCTCTCCAGGCAGTTCTCCAGTCCGGCCACTAAACGTCCGGACACCGTCAAGCGCGCCCGGAGTAACCTACAACAAGACCGCCTGGCACATTCCGAGCAGGTGTAGCAATGCGGCCCCAACCCCAGCCCTCGCAAAAATGCGGCACCAATACTTCGCGTACATAACTACGCTGTAGAAATACCATGGGTATAGGGGGAGGGGAACCATCACGGCACGCCCGAAACACGGCCTAAACCGCACCAGGGGCTGCCGATTTTTTAATTTTCTCTTACTTTCAGGACTCCATTCTTCGGAAGGCTTGTTCGGCAGTTCAATTGCCGCACAAATGATGCAAGAACCAGGAAAGCAGACAAGCCATGCCGCATTACGGAACTCCCAGGTGGTCTCTATCACGAGCAGTATACCTGTTTCGCATACCATTCCGCAGCCTGCCCCTGTAACGGACATGTTAAATAGTCCAACCTTTTGCTTATTGCATTATTTGTATCGTTCTGCTTTGATTACACCCCTTTTTAATAAACAATGCATATCTTTTGTCTATTTTTGCATTACTCCTTTTTTTTATTATTTTATATATAAATATATGTTCCTTAATGACATGTTGCACCCGTACACTTTGGTACGGCCAAAATACGCCAGGGGCCTTAGTACCCCTCAATATGGTGTGAGAAGTCCGAACACTTTCACAAGTGCGGCACCCCGAACTTATAGCATTATATGCATCGGCTCCGAATCATGTCTTGGGTCAATAGTTGGGTTTGCCCGGCTCCTATATTTTGGTGCCTTACGTTCCGCTATATCGGCTAAGATAGCACTAGGAGAACCACTGCGATTGTGCCCCAGTTGAGCTGGGTCGAGCACCTCAGTGGAGAAAGCTAAAACTGACTGTCATGATGAAGCGGGAGCTGGTCGCTGTTCGGGAGGTTTTTTCGAGTCCCTAAAGACTTATGCCGCTTAAGGCGAGGAGTCGGCTCTGTCCGGCCAAGGCGTGGATAGCGCCCCGAACTTGGTCCTCCGAATACTAGGGGCTTCGCCGAAATTTAAAATTATAGAATTCTATGGCTAAGTGAGAGTGTTCACGCATTGTAGTCCGATTGCCTTGTTCGTTGGGCTGAGCGCCTCCCTCGAAGGACCCAAACATGGGAAAAAGAGCGCCCAGG
Organism: Triticum dicoccoides; assembly: GCF_002162155.2. Taxonomy (NCBI): domain Eukaryota; kingdom Viridiplantae; phylum Streptophyta; class Magnoliopsida; order Poales; family Poaceae; genus Triticum; species Triticum dicoccoides. Next base: position 585,654,359 of record NC_041392.1, on the reverse strand, counting down.
TTTATCCCCGAACACCCCAGCACTAGCGGCACGGGGGTAGAAGCCGATGACTCGCCATCTCTCAGTATTGATAAACAGCCGCACAGAAGGTAATATTTTAAATTCCAACAACATTGCTTAGCGCATATGAACAAAGTTTTCAGCGCACAGGACAAAACGAGCGAGTTTTACTCAAAAAATACATCCTTGGAACATTCATCCGCCACAAGGTAGGCACCCTTCAGAACATCCTTATAATAATTCTCGGGCTTGCGATGCTCTTTCCCCGGCGGTGGCCCGTCCTTCACAAGCTTCTCAGCATCCAGCTTGCCCCAGTGCACCTTAGCATGGGCAAGGGCCCTACGGGCACCCTTAATGCAGACGGAGCGCTTGATGTCTTCGAGCCTCGGACAGGCCCCCACAGGCCGCCGCACCAGCCCAAAATAGCTCCTAGGCAGAGCCTCTCCAGGCCACAGCCGAACTATGAGGCCCTTCATGGCCTGTTCGGCCGCCTTGTGGAGCTCGACCAGTTGCTTCATCTGGTCGCTCAGGGGCACGGGGTGTCCGGCCTCAGCATACTGAGACCAGAATACCTTCTCTGTCGAGCTGCCCTCCTCGGCTCGATAGAATGCGGCGGCATCGGACACACTCCGGGGAAGATCTGCAAACGCTCCTGGAGAGCTCCAGATTCGGGTAAGCAACAAGTAACTCACGTTTATGTGTTTGCTTTGCATAAAGAATGCCTTACCCGCCGCTATCTTCTTCACCTCATCCAACTCCTGGAGGGTCTTCTAGGATTCGGCCTTGGCAGACTCGGCATTTTTAATAGCCGCCGCGAGCTCGGACGCTCGCGTCTTTGAGTCAAGCTCCAAACTCTCATGTTTTTTCATGAGAACTTGGAGCTCTTGCTGTACCTTGCCAACTTGGGCCTCGTACTTCTCTCGCTCGGTGCGCTCCGTGGTCGCCCTCTTCTCGGCCTCGACCAGCGCTTGCTTAAGGGTTGCCACCTCAGACGTGGCCCCTACAATAGCCACGATAATCCTGTCATTTTTTGCAATTGCACCTTTTTATATATATTTAAACAAGGTACTTCTTACCTTCATTGTCCTCGAGCTGCTTCTTGGCACGCCCGAGCTCTTGCTCGGACCGCTCGAGGTTCTGCTTTAGCGTGTCCACTTCCGCAGTCAGTGCAGCGGACACAAGCAGAGAAGCCTGCATACGCATATTGACTCCTTTTTGTTAGACTCATGCGAATTTTATTTGATCCTCTATTCGGCTTTTCTTCCCGAATGCCAAATAGAGCATCAGGGGCTACTGTCTATGTGGTAATATTATTTACACATTCTTTACTTACCTCAAAGCCTGTTAGAAGGCTATTACAAGCTTCAGTCAGTCCGCTCTTGACGGACTGAACCTTCTGGACCACCACACTCATAATGGTGTGGTGCTCCTCGTCGATGGAGGCACCTTGGAGCGCCTCCAACAGATTGTTCGGTGCCTCCGGTTGGACGGGGGTCACCGGAACAGTAGGCTTGCTCCTCTTGGAAGGAGGTCGCCCGCCGGACTCTGGGACCTTTGAAGGTTCCGAAGCGGTGTCCGGCCTTGAGCCGGACTTGGAGCCCTGCGGGGTTTCATCCCCTTTGCTCCTGGAGTCTGGGAGGTCGCCTTGCGGCGCCTCCAGGATCACCTCCTCCCGGCTTGGAACCTATTGGGACAACACTTCAGTGTCGTCCATAGGGCGGGGGGAGGAAGCTGTCGGAAGAGAGTTCACATCCGACGAGTCCAGTGAGCCGCTCGACGACGCATCGAGCCGGTCTTTGGGTGGGCTGCATAAACGTATTCGACATAAGGGAAAGCTGTGCAATAAAGGGATGCTATGAATTACTCTGGTATCCAAATACTTACGATTTCGCCAGGGGCTTGGCCCTGAGCGGCCACTCCTCTCCGCCGTCGTCGGCGTCGGTGGAGTAGTCCGGAGGAAGGGTTTTCCCCTTCTTGGACCCTTCGGCCTCCTCAGAGAGGGCGGCCTTCCTTTTCTTCTCTCCTCCCGCTGGAGGGGGAGAGGTTTCTTCTTCTTCCTCCTCGTCTTCACTGGAGGAATGCGCCTCGGAATCGCCGGATGATGGATCCGACACCTCCTGGCGCCGGGCACTCTTTCGAGTCCCCGTGGCCTTTTTCGCGGCCCTCTTCTCCGGCACCACATAGGGTGCCGGAACCAGCAGCTTCGCCAAGCGAGCGTCCGCTGGGCCTTCAGGCAAAGGAGCCGGACAGTTGATCTGTCCGGACATCTTCTGCCAATCCTGTCAAAGGTAAGGGAGCTTAGATCCCGCATGGAGTCAAACTATGAAAGATTGATACCCTGTAAAAGGAAAAAACAGCTTACCGCATGAGCGTGGCGCTGTGTACTGAATCCGCGATCCTCGGTAGCGGATGCGGGGGCCTCGGCGCCCTTGAAAGCACCTTCCAGGCATCTTCGTACATCGTGTCGAAGAGCCTGCTCAGAGTTTGGTACCGCGCCGGGTCGAACTCCCATAGGTTGAAAGCCCATTGTTGACACGGGAGGATCAAGCGGATGAGCATAACCTGGACTACGTTGACAAGTTTGAGATTCTTGTCCACCAGGGTTTGGACGCATGTTTGGAGTCCGGTCAGCTCTCCTTTTTTACCCCACGATAGGCCCATCTACTTCCATGAGGTGAGCCGCGTAGGGGGTTCGGATCGGAACTCGGGGGCTGCGACCCATTCGGGGTCGCGCGGCTCGGTGATATAAAACCACCCCGATTGCCACCCCTTCAGGGTCTCCACAAAGGAGCCCTCGAGCCATAAGACGTTGGGCATCTTGCCCACCATGGCGCCTCTGCACTCCGCCTGGTTGCCGCGCACCACCTTCGGCTTGACATTGAAAGTCTTGAGCAATAGGCCGAAATGGGGGCGGATGCGGAGGAAAGCCTCGCACACGACGATAAACGCCGAGATGTTGAGGACAAAGTTCGGGGCCAGATTGTGGAAATCTAGGCCATAGTAGAACATGAGCCCCCAGACAAATGGGTGGAGAGGGAAGCCCAGTCCGCGGAGGAAATGGGGGAGGAACACCACCCTCTCATGGGGCCCCGGAGTGGGGATGAGCTGCCCCTTTTCGGGAAGCCGGTACGCGATGTCGTTAGACAAGTATCCGGCCTTCCTCAGCTTTTTGGTGTGTCCCTCCGAAACGGAGGAGACCATCCACTTGCCTCCCGCTCCGGACATGGCTGGAGAAGGTTGAGGTGGGGAGTGCGGACTTGGGCACTGGAGCTCGAGTGCGCGAGAATGGATAAGCAAGGGAGGAAGAAGGCGTAGGTGAAAAGGTGGATCCTTATCCCCTTATATGGGTGGATGCAACTGCGTGTCCCCACCAGCCTGGTAAAACTCGCTTATCTCCAAGCGCCGTAATCAATGGCGCGATTGGGTTACCCACGCCCGTATTGATGAGAATCCTGGAATAAGGGGACACGACCTCTGCTTTAACAAGACGTGCCAAGGAAACCGCCTCGCATGACGCGCTGAGGTGGGGTGATACAACGACTCGGATAAAGGCTTGGCCGTGGTGTGTCGCACTACGGAATACGTCAGCAGATTAGATTTGTGTAAATATTATTCTCTCTATGGCAATATGTGAAAACTTATTTTGCAGAGCCGGACACTATCTTCGTGTTCAAAATCTTCTATGAAGTACTTGGAGGAGGAACCCGCCTTGCAATGCCGAAGACAATCTGCACGTCGGACTCGTCGTCATTGAAGCCTGGTTCAGGGGCTACTGAGGGAGTCCTGGATTAGGGGTGTTCGGATGGCCGGACTATACCTTCAGCCGGACTCCTGGACTATGAAGATACAAGATTGAAGACTTCGTCCCGTGTCCGGAAGGGACTTTCCTTAGCGTGGAAGGCAAGCTTGGCGATACGGATTTACAGATCTCCTACCATTGTAACCGACTTTGTGTAACCCTAGCCCTCTCCGGTGTCAATATAAACCGGAGGGTTTTAGTCCGTAGGACAACATACACAACAACAATCATACCATAGGCTAGCTTCTAGGGTTTAGCCTCTTCCATCTCATGGTAGATCTACTCTTGTAATGCCCATATCATCAATATTAATCAAGCAGGACGTAGGGTTTTACCTCCATTGAGAGGACCCGGACCTGGGAAAACTTCGTGTCCCTTGCCTCCTGTTACCATCCGGCCTAGACGCACAGTTCGGGACCCCCTACTCGAGATCCGCCGGTTTTGACACCGACAATGGCTCATATAAATTTTAAGAGCCCCCAGTTAACATGGGCAAAGGGAGTTTATTTTAACAAACAACGTATGTGAGCATGGTCGAACCGAACACAAATTAAAAATTTAAAACTTTGAGCATGAAAGCGACTTAGCTAGTTAATGTGTTCGGCATTGATGACGTGGTCCGAGCTTGATGCGGGACAAGGTTCCAGCCACCAGGCTGGTCCCGAGGTGGCCGAGCGGAGAGCTCGGCACTCCGAAGTGCGACATAGCTCGGCCGATGTGGCGAGGTGAAACCCCCAGTCCGACCGAGGCGACAGAGCAGGCCGACAGTGTGACGCCGAAGTCCCCGGCGTGGATTAATGAAGTGATGATGAAGCCCCCGGTCCAACCGAGGCGCCGCGGTAGGTCGGTTGGGTGAGAACAGAACCCCCACGTCAGCACGTTGGTACGTCGAGGTGATAGCGCTTCCCGACCGTGCAATCCAGAGATAATAATAAGAATAATAAATTAAACAATTCATTGCATAATTAATAATTTATGCAAAGTGAATAATAAAAGAAATATGACCCGTTCGCCGAACACCGGACGAGGTAGAGTGCTCTCGGCGATGCCAAAGTCCCCGAGGCAACCGAACATGTCAGTATGGCAATTCGACCAACAAGATGATCGCGTGAGCCGATTTATGCCGATTGGGACGACGTCGTCGGCTTGCCGAAGTGACCGTGTGACACAGTTGAAGTCAATTACCTACACACATAAAATAGTGCAGTCCAAATAATAATAAAATTCTTTGCACACTTAAAATACGCAAAGTAAATTGTTAAAAAGATGTAGCCTGGGCGCTGAGGTCGACTTGATGACGTGACGGCGTTGTGGCGCGACAATGTCGACACAGGTGCTGACCTAGATGAGGGTGAGAGGCTGACCCGACCGACGCCGCGTACAAGTGTCGATAAAATATTTCTGCAAAAATAATGCAATGTAGAACAACAACAAATATTCTGCATGCAATAATTTTAGGAGTTAACCCAATAGTTAGGAAAAATAGCCGAACTGATCCGTACTGTACTAGAAACGAGAATCAAATGATCTTTGCATGATGATTCACTAGTACGTGAAGTAGTAGCACCAGTAGTTTAATTACTAGAATCCACCGGGTAGGTATAGGTACCGTGCTACAAAGTACTCGATCAGGTTAGTACTGATTCTCGAGGAAAAGTAATAGAGGATCAGCTGCCAACTAGTGGTTGAATAAAAAAGAATGTAAAGAGGGAAAGAGACGAATCTTCCCTGATGTCTGCTGCCGCCGAGCTGAGTTCGGATCCGACGTAGTGTCGATGCAGATCAAAATTCTTTGGATGATAATGTTCGCACGGTCCGATGACAATGTGATGATGCTGGTCCGAACCTTCATGGCGTCAGCTCAAGGCGCGTGGAACAACGACGTTCAATGTGGCACAGTGACGCACATGAACTCGCGAACGACATCAGTGTGGCCCCGCATTAACCGACCTGCGTACATATGAAAACTGGCTAGACCAGATGTAGTTGTAGCAATCCCAAGAAAAACATGTGGATGTTCACAGATTTGCTTTTGTTAGACGGACGCAGGCCGAGCTAGCAATAGTAGTAGCACATGAGAAGTGCATGACAGAGAGATGATTAGCAAAAAGCATATACTGTCTTAATTAAATAACGACCTCGGATCCTGCTGGCCGGGTTGATCTCCACGGAGAGTTGCAGCAACAATTGATAAAAAACAGCAAGAAACATACATTAGTTTGGCCTGTACGTAACTAGTAACGCAAGGGCTGAGGCGCACAATTCATTGACTCAATCTTGAGAACCGTCTTGTACTTCAATTAATAACAGTACTAGTTAGCAAATCGGTTCACTTTCCTGATGGTCTCACGTGCAGAGGAGGACAGAGCTCAAAAAGAATTTTCCCCTTGATCCGCGTGCGGCCAGAAGAACCAATATTCAATCCATGATGCATGGGTTCATCTTTGTATAATTTCTTTGATGTAGCGGAGGTGCAGGGCGGCCCCTATATCTTCGGCCAGGCGCACGCATATCTGGCAGATACCTCGGCTACCCTACCGTGATCGGATCGTATGGAAAAATCGCTGCCGCCCAGAAGACCGAAACCGATCTGAAAACAATATAGAAGGCAGTAGAAACACTTCATGAAGAAATTGCTTTATTCCATACGGATTTAACTAAAAAAATATCACCTGATAATCCATCAATCCGTGGAGATCACCCAGCAGGCTCTCAATGAAAGCACCAATGTCGGTTCTATATCCGGCGTATCTCATAGTAGGGGTCCTAAACTAGGCGTTTTGGAGCGAAGGTAACATGGACACAGGGTTTTACCCAGGTTCGGCTCTCTCGAAGAGATAATACCCTGCATCCTGCTTTTGATTGTATTGATATGGGTTTAGTACAGAGTACATGCATCTAACACGAGATTGTTCTAATGAATATTAGATGATCTATTGACTAGCCTGGCCTGGGTTTATATAACACACCGGAGGCCTAGGGTTTAGAGGAGTCCTTGTCTTGGGAGCCAAGTCATGTGGAATCCTCCTTGTATGCGGCATGGGCTGCCCGAAGTGGCCCATGAGTGAACCGCCACGGGGGTCCTCGGCCCGATACACCTGTTGGGGAGACAACGTGTTGAGTACCCCCTAGTCCAGGACACCGTCACTTATCCCTCACCATGG
>NC_041392.1:585635054-585647218 GCF_002162155.2 Triticum dicoccoides | reverse complement strand
GTTAGGGGTTCTTCCAACCAAACCCCGGTGACACCCTCCTCCGCAGTGTCGGCGCCTGCGGCATCTCGTTTGCTCACTCGGCCGCACCTAATCGGCGACCCCCTGGCCTTTCCTCGTCTTGGGCAGGCAGCGAATGGCGATGACGGCCACCGTCGCCGGAGCAGATGCCGAGAGGAAAACTCAGCTCCTTGTGTGGCAAGCTTCATCTATAACTTCGCGCGCCCTGTCGTTCCTTGTGGGAGCTGCAGGATATCTCGCCTGCAAAGAATGGAGAAGTAACGCGGCTTAGGCTTTGGTTGTTGTTTGATTCGCAGTGATGATGCACCCAAGATGCTCGCAGCCCTCAAGGAGATTAAGGACGGGCTCGACCTCATCAGATCCAAGGTCGAGTCGCTCACCAGCAAGGTACCCTCACCCGCCGGAATTGGGAACCATGAGGGAATGGTAATTCTGGTTCGTAAACTTTTCTATGAGCAATTTGGAGTTCGCAAAGAAAAGCTATTCATGATGACATTTTCCAAAGTCCTTGGTCGATAAACGGGCTCATGCACAAGAATAACAAGACAAGGCAAGCTTCTGCGGTCACCAAACCGAACCACTGGATTCCATCGCCAACGAGCTATGTAAAGATCAATGTTGATGCTGCCATCTCGAGGAATAGGGAGTTTGGGGCTGTAGGGGTGATCTGTCGAGACCTAGACATGATGTTCATTGGAGCTTCAACTATGTTTTTCCCTCGCATAATAGACCCCCCAACTCTCGAGGCGTTAGCAATATGGGAGGCAATGGCTCTTGCGTAGGACACATACTGTCAAAGGATCTTCGTGACTCGAGATTGCAAGGTAGTGGTTGATGCTATTAGTAGCGGTAGTGCGCCCCCTTTATGACACGGTGATTAATGAGATTAGAGAGCATATTTATAGTTTAAATTATTTATGGCTGCATCGTTCAGATGCAGAGGCCGGGGCAAGCCTCCTTTTCCAAAAAAGTCATGAGTTTCGAACGTCAAATGTTGACGCTCACAATCCTGCTAAACATGGTCTGACTTTAGGGGTTGGCCGCCGTGCGTGGTTAGACCAATCCGTAAAACTTATTTTCGTCCCTGTAAATGTGGTGACGGCATAATAAAGGTAGCGAGATTGTCTAAAGAAAAGCCTAAGTTGTGAGCTTCATTGTCTTAAAAACAAGTTGCGAGCTTCATAGTTTGAACTTCTAAATTCATGTTTTTTATAGAGGGTACCAGATGATCTATTAGAATTGATCTTTCTGATAATAGCTTCATGTATTTCCTCCTCTCCTGTCTTAATATCATTGACAACACTTAGTCAATCTGACACAACATGTAATCAACCGACGCTTGATTTTTTGGCGGGCGCTAGACCGACGCAAGCACCCTGTTGGCCATCGCGCATCCACTAGATTGAGCCATCCAGATCATACGATGCCTCTTTCTGGATCGTCTCCTTCCTCTTGGTCAACGCAAAAAGGAAACACGATTACCTTTCTGCCTGCTAGCCCTCGCCCCGCCATAGGTGTCTCTGCCCTCGTCAATCGCATGCATGCGCTCCGACGAGGGCTACAACTGTTCTCTTGCAAAGAAGCAACTCACATTGCCGCTCATCGTCGTTGCCATGGATTCTGCATCCAGAACAACGACTCTACCATTGGACGGTTTCAGCCCCACAACAGCACCCTCCTATCCCGTCTGTCGCCTGATCTTTTCGGCTCACCGCAACGCTACCGTCACAACACATGGGTGCAAAACCGCCGTATGCGTCATCGACTCGCCCTGCAGCTTGTTCTGTCGCCCGTTGAAACTTTGTCCAACTATCGTTGAAGCTTTCTCTGTCAACGGTTGTACCTTTTCCTGCTTTTTCATTTATGGCGGAAGCTTTTCTGTCAATGGTCGTAACCTTTTCTGTTGCGCAATGCCCTGGTTGAAGCATTTTCTATAGCCGATTGAAACTTTTCTCATATACCGTTGAAGCTTTTCATGTCAACGATTACAGCAACCCACGACCATGGTTCCAGCTCGCCACGATGACCGTCATAGCTAGCCACGGTGACCATCATAGCTCGCCGCGGTCACGGTTCCAATAAGCCGAGTTCACGATTTTAGAAACCTCCACAACTACTGTTCCATCTCATCGCGCCATGACTATCACAACTCGCCGTCATGCGAGATGTCGCATCTTGTAGCCATGTCGGATGCAGCTCGGCGCTGCCGTGCGACCCTTGCAACATTGTGCCCCTGCTCGTGTGGCCAGTCAGCCTTGCGGTAGCTCGAAGGAGAGACATGGGAGGAAGTGAGAAGGTGTGTTTGGGAAGCACGAGGGCTGCGGAGATGAGGGCTTTCGGTGGGGGGACTGAGCGTGGGGCATCGAAGAGAGATGGCTGGGGGGAGAAAGATGGCTGCAGGTGGAGCACGAGGACTGGTGTCGGTGTCAAAAACCGGCGGATCTCGGGTAGGGGGTCCCGAACTGTGCGTCTAAGGTCAATGGTAACAGGAGACAGGGGACAAGATGTTTACCCAGGTTCGGGCCCTCTCTATGGTGGTAATACCCTACTTCCTGCTTGATTGATGTTGATGGATATGAGTATTACAAGAGTTGATCTACCACGAGATCGTAATGGCTAAACCCTAGAAGTCTAGCCTGTATGACTATGGTAATGAGTATCTCTGTTTCCGGACTAAATCCTCTTGTTTATATAGGCATCGGGAGGATCTAGGGTTACACAAGGTCGGTTACAAAGAAAGGAATCTACATATCCGGTCGCCAAGCTTGCCTTCCACGCCAAGGAGAGTCCCATCCGGACACGGGTGCAGTCTTCGGTCTTCATGTCTTCACAGCCCATCAGTCCGGCCCATGGCTAACAGGCCGGACGCCCGAGGACCCCTTAGTCCAGGACTCCCTCAGTAGCCCCCGAACCGGGCTTCAATGATGAGGTGTTCGGCGCGCAGATTGTCTTCGGCATTGCAAGGCGGGTTCCTCCTCTGACGACTTCCAATTAATGTATTCGGCTTATAATTCAATGCCGCACCCCTCGGCTTCTATGCATCTATGTCTATAGCTTCCACGCGTCAGGCGAATGCGGACGGTCAGGGTATTTTTTGCAAATAACACCCCGGTCATGCAAGGAAGAGCGTATATTAAAGGGATTGGATCTCAGACCCATTCGGCACCACGCAGAGAAAATCCTCAGAGATTGCTAGGAAAGACCATTCCAACATGGCTAGCATGCCCCGCTCCTCCTCCTGTTCCGGCCCAGAGAAAGGCGAGTGGGAGAGGTGTTCCGTATCTCATGGCTGAAGGAAATATGCCCTAGAGGCAATAATAAAGTTATTATTTATTTCCTTATTTCATGATAAATGTGTATTATTCATGCTAGAATTGTATTAACCGGAAACATAATACATGTGTGAATACATAGACAAACATAGTGTCACTAGTATGCCTCTACTTGACTAGCTCGTTGAATCAAAGATGGTTAAGTTTCCTAGCCATAGACATGAGTTGTCATTTGATTAACAGGATCACATCATTAGAGAATGATGTGATTGACTTGACCCATTCCGTTAGCTTAGCACTTGATCGTTTAGTATGTTGCTATTGCTTTCTTCATGACTTATATATGTTCCTATGACTATGAGATTATGCAACTCCCGTTTACCGGAGGAACACTTTGTGTGCTACCAAATGTCACAACGTAACTGGGTAATTATGAAGGTCCTCTACAGGTGTCTCCAAAGGTACTTGTTGGGTTGGCGTATTTCGAGATTAGGATTTGTCACTCCGATTGTCGGAGAGGTATCTCTGGGCCCACTCGGTAATGCACACCACTATAAGCCTTGCAAGCATTGTAACTAATAAGTTAGTTGCGGGATGATGTATTATAGAACGAGTAAAGAGACTTGCCGATAACGAGATTGAACTAGGTATTGAGATACCAACGATCGAATCTCGGGCAAGTAACATACCGATGACAAAGGGAACAACGTATGTTGTTATGCGGTTCGACCGATAAAGATCTTCATAGAATATGTAGGAGCCAATATGGGCATCCAGGTTCCGCTATTGGTTATTGACCGGAGAAGTGTCTCGGTCATGTCTACATAGTTCTCGAACCCGTATGGTCCGCACGCTTAATGTTCGTTGACGATATAGTATTTATGAGTTATGTATGTTGGTAACCAAATGTTGTTCGGAGTTCCGGATAAGATCACGGACATGACGAGGAACTCCAGAATGGTCCGGAGATAAATATTGATATATGGGATAATAGTGTTTGGACTCCGGAAGGGTTCCGGAATTCACCGGAAGGGGTTCCAGATGTTTCCCGAAATGTTTGGGTACAAGAACACTTTATTTGGACCAAAGGGGAAAGCCCACAAGGTTTTTGGAAAGCACAAATGGAAGTTTTGCGGAGTTCAGGGGCCAGACGGCAGGGTCCCTGGCGTATGGGTCCAGACGCCGGGAACCCTGGCGTCTGGTCCTGGAGTCCGAGAAGGACTCTTGCCTTTTGGGTGAAACCGACTTTGTGGAGGCTTTTACTCCAAGTTTCGACCCCAAGGCTCAACATATAAATAGAGCGGTAGGGCTAGCACCCAAGACATCAAGAAACACCAAGCCGTGTGTCGGCAACCCCGTCCCATCTAGTTTATCCTCCGTCATAGTTTTCATAGTGCTTAGGCGAAGCCCTGCGGAGATTGTTCTTCACCAACACCGTCACCATGCCGTCGTGCTGCCGAAACTCATCTACTACTTTGACCCTCTTGCTGGATCGAGAAGGCGAGGACGTCATCGAGCTGAACGTGTGCTGAACGCGGAGGTGCCGTACGTTCAGTACTTGATCGGGACGGATCGTGAAGGTGTATGAGTACATCAACCGCGTTGATAAACGCTTCCGCTTATGGTCTACGAGGGTACATAGACAACACTCTACCCTCTCGTTGCTATGCATCACCATGATCTTGCGTGTATGTAGGAATAGTTTTTGAAATTACTAAATTCCCCAATAGTGGTATCAGAGCCAGGTTTTATGCGTAGATGTTATATGCACGAGTAGAACACAAGTGAGTTGTGGGCGATACAAGTCATACTGCTTACCAGCATGTCACACTTTGGTTCGGCGATATAGTTGGATGAAGCGGTCCGGACCGTCATTACGCGTACGCTTACGCGAGACTGGTTCTACCAATGTGCTTTGCACATAGGTGGTTGGCGGGTGTCAGTTTCTCCAACTTTAGTTGAACCGAGTGTGGCTACACCCGGTCCTTGAGAAGGTTAAAACAACACTAACTTGACGAACTATCGTTGTGGTTTTGATGCGTAGGTAAGAACTGTTCTTGCTTAGCCCGTAGCAGCCACGTAAAACTTGCAACAACAAAGTAGAGGACGTATATGGTCAAGACATGATGCTATATTTTATTGTATGAGATGATCATGTTTTGTAACTGAGTTATCGGCAACTGGCAGGAGCCATATGGTTGTCGCTTTATTGTATGTAATGCAATCGCTGTGTAATGCTTTACTTTATCACTAAGCGGTAGCGATAGTCGTAGAAGCATAAGTTGGTGAGACGACAACGATGCTATGGTGGAGATCAAGGTGTCGCGCCGGTGACGATGGTGATCATGACGGTGCTTCGGAGATGGAGATCACAAGAACAAGATGATGATGGCCATATCATATCACTTATATTGATTGCATGTGATGTTTATCTTTTATGCATCTTATCTTGCTTTGTTTGACGGTAGAATTATAAGATGATCTCTCACTAAATTTCAAGATAAAAGTGTTCTCCCTGAGTATGCACCGTTGCGAAAGTTCTTCGCGCTGAGACACCACGTGATGATCGGGTGTGATAGCCTCTACGTTCAAATACAACGGGTGCAAAACAGTTGCACACGCGGAATACTTAGGTTAAACTTGACGAGCCTAGCATATGCAGATATGGCCTCGGAACACTGGAGACTGAAAGGTCGAGCGTGAATCGTATAGTAGATATGATCAACATAGTGATGTTCACCATTGAAAACTACTCCATCTCACGAGATGATCGGACATGGTTTAGTTGATTTAGATCACGTGATCACTTAGATGATTAGAGGATGTCTATCTAAGTGGGAGTTCTTAAGTAATATGATTAATTGAACTTTAATTTATCATGAACTTAGTCTTGATAGTATTTTGCAAATTATGTTGTAGATCAATAGCTCGTGTTGTTGCTTCCTTATGTTTTATATGTGTTCCGAGAGAAAACTAAGTTGAAAGATGATAGTAGCAATGACGCGGACTGGGTCCGTGATCTGAGGTTTATGCTCATTGCTGCATAGAAGAATTATGTCCTTGATGAACCGCTAGGTGACAGGCCTATTGCAAAAGAAGATGCAGACGTTATGAACGTTTGGCTAGCTTAATATGATGACTACTTGATAGTTTAGTGCACCATGCTTAACGGCTTAGAATCGGGACTTCAAATACGTTTTGAATGTCATGGGCCATATGAGATGTTCGAGGAGTTGAAGTTAATATTTCAAGCAAATACCCGAGTTGAGAGATATGAAGTCTCCAACAAGTTCTATAGCTAAAAGATGGAGGAGAATAGCTCAAGCAGTGAGCATGTGCTCAGATTGTCTGGGTACTACAATCGCTTGAATCAAGTGGGAGTTAATCTTCCAAATAAGATAGTGATTGAAAGAGTTCTCTAGTCACCATCACCAAGTTAGTAGAACTTCATGATGAACTATAGTATGCAAGGGATGATGAAAACGATTCCCGAGCTTGTCATGATGCTGAAATCGACGAAGGTAGAAATCAAGAAAGAGCATCAAAGTGTTGATGATTGACAAGACCACTAGTTTCAAGAAAAAGGCAAAGGGAAAGAAAGGGAACTTCAAGTAGAATGGCAAGCAAGTTGTCACTCCCGTGAAGAAGCCCAAAGTTGGACCAAAGCCTAAAACTGAGTGCTTATACTGCAAAGGAAATGGTCACTGGAAGCGGAAATGCCCTGAATATTTGGCGGATAAGAAGGATGACAAAGTGAACAAGGGTATATTTGATATACAGGTTACTGATGTGTACCTTACTAGTGTTTATAGTAGCCCCTGGGTATTTGATACTTGTTTGTTTGCTAAATATTAGTAACTCAAAACAGGAGTTACAGAATAAACGGAGACTAGTTGAGGGTGAAGTGACGATGTCTGTTGGAAGTGGTTCCAAGATTGATATGATCATCATTGCACACTCCCTATACTTTCGGGATTAGTGTTAGACCTAAATAAATGTTATTTGGCATTTGCGTTGAGCATGAATATGATTTGATCATGTTTATTGCAATACAGTTATTCATTTAAAGTCAGAGAATAATTGTTGTTCTGTTTATATGAATAAAACCTTCGATGGTCATACACCCAATGAAAATAGTTTGTTGGATCTCGATCGTAGTGATACACATATTCATAATATTGACGCCAATAGATGCAAAGTTGATAATTATAGTGCAAATTATTTGTGGCACTACCGTTTGGGTCATATCGGTGTAAAGCGCATGAAGAAACTCCATAAAGATGGACTTTTGGAATCACTTGGTTATGAATCATTTGATGCTTGCAAACCATGCCTTTTGGGCAAGATGACTAAAACTCCATTCTCCGGAACAATGGAACGAGCTACTGACTTGATGGAAATAATACATACTGATGTATGCGGTCCAATGAGTGTTGATGCTCGTGGCGGGTATCGTTATTTTCTGACCTTCACAGATGATTTAAGCAGATATGGGTATATCTACTTAATGAAACATAAGTTTGAAACTTTTGAAAAATACAAAGAATTTCAGAGTGAAGTGGAAAATCATCGTAACAAGAAAAATAAAGTTTCTACGATATGATCGTGGAGGAGAATATTTGAGTTACGAGTTTGGCCTACATTTGAAACAATGCGGAATAGTTTCGCAACTCACGCCACCTGGAACACCACAGCGTAATGGTGTGTCCGAACTTCGTAATCGTACTTTACTAGATATGGTGCGATCTATGATGTCTCTTACCGATTTACCGCTATCCTTTTGGGGTTATACTTTAGAGACAACTGCATTCACGTTAAATAGGGCACCATCGAAATCCGTTGAGACGACGCCTTATGAACTGTGGTTTGGCAAGAAACCAAAGTTGCATTTCTTAAAGTTTGGGGCTGTGATGCTTATGTGAAAAAGCTTCAACCTGATAAGCTCGAGCCCAAATCGGAGAAATGTGTCTTCATAGGATACCCAAAGGAAACTGTTGGGTACACCTTCTATCATAGATCTGAAGGAAAGACTTTTGTTGTTAAATTTGGATCCTTTCTAGAGAAGGCATTTCTCTTGAAAGAAGTGAGTGGGAGGAAAGTAGAACTTGATGAGGTAACTGTACCTGCTCCCTTGTTGGAAAGTAGTTCATCACAGAAACCGGTTCCTATGACACTTACACCAATTAGTGAGGAAGCTAATGATATTGATCATGAAACTTCAGATCAAGTTACTACTGAACCTTGTAGGTCAACCAGAGTAATATCCGCACCAGAGTGGTACGTGTCGGTGTCAAAACCGGCGGATCTCGGGTAGGGGGTCCCAAACTGTGCGTTGAAGGCGGATGGTAACAGGGGGCGGGGGACACGATGTTTACCCAGGTTCGGGCCCTCTCGATGGAGGTAATACCCTACTTCCTGCTTGATTGATCTTGATGATATGAGTATTACAAGAGTTGATCTACCACGAGATCGTAGAGGCTAAACCCTAGAAGCTAGCCTATGGTATGATGTTGTTATCCTACGGACTAAACCCTCCGGTTTATATAGACACCGGAGGGGGCTAGGGTTACACAGAGTCGGTTACAAGGGAGGAGATCTACATATTCGTATTGCCTTCCACGCCAAGGAGAGTCCCATCCGGACACGGGATGAAGTCTTCAATCTTGTATCTTCATAGTCCAACAGTTTGGCTAAAGTATATAGTCCGGCTGTCCGAGGACCCCCTAATCTAGGACTCCCTCAGTAGCCCCTTAACCAGGCTTCAATGACGATGAGTCCGGCGCGTAGATTGTCTTCGGCATTGCAAGGCGGATTCCTCCTCCGAATATGCCATAGAAGATTTTGAACACAAGGATAGTGTCCGGCTTTGCAAAACAAATTCCATATACCACCGTAGAGAGATAATATTTCCACAAATCTTATCTGCCGATACAGTCTGCAGCATGACATCACCCTACGACCCGGTCATTATTCGAACCGTTTTTCTCAACCAGCCACTACACATATTGCAAGGTAGTTTTCTTGGCACGTCTTGTCGAAGCAGAGATCATGTCCCCCTTATTACGGGATTCTCATCAATACGGTTGTGGGTTACCCAACCGTGCCATCAATTACGGCACATGGGGAATAAGCAGTTTTGCCAGGCAAGTGGGGAGGCGCAGAATGCCTGCTGCCTTTATAAGGGGACAAGGACTCCCTTTTGCACCCACGCTTTCTTCTTCCTGATCCATTCCCCTTCGCCTCAGCTCCAGCGCCCAAGCGTTCATCTTCCCTGCCCACAAAAGCCTTCCGAAAATGTCCGGATCCGGAGCAGGAGGCAAATGGATGGCCTCTACTGTCCGGGAGAAGGATATCAAAAAGCTTAGGGAGGCCGGGTATCTGGCCAAGAAAATCAGCCATCGTCTCCCGATGGCGGGACAGATCGTCCCTACTCCGGAACCCCACGAGAGGGTTGTATTCCTCCCTCACTTTGTCCACGGGCTAGGGTTTCCCCTCCACCCGTTCGTTCACGGCATCATGTATTATTATGGGATCGACTTCACGATCTGTCCCCTAACTCCTTCCTCAACATCTCGACATTCATTGTCGTGTGCGAGGCTTTTCTCCGCATCTCGCCACATTTCGGCTTATGGCTGAAGATTTTTAACGTGAAGCCCAAGGTAGTGGGTGGCGAGAACACCGAGTGCAGGGGCGCTATGGTGAGCAAGATGCCCAATGTTACATGGCCAACAGGCACCTTTAACGATTCCATCAAGGAGTGGCAACAACAGTGGTTTTACATCACGGAGCTGCGCGGCACAGAATGGGCCGCTACTCCCGAGTTTCGATCCGGTGCCCTGATACGTCTCCAACGTATCTATAATTTTTGATTCCTCCATGCTATATTATCTACTGTTTTGGACTATAACGGGCTTTATTTTTCACTTTTATATTATTTTTGGGACTAACCTATTAACCGGAGGCCCAGCCCAGAATTTCTGTTTTTTTGCCTATTTTAGTGTTTCGAAGAAACAGAATATCAAACGAAGTCCAAACGGAATGAAACCTTCGGGAAGGTGATTTTCTCACCGAACGTGATCCAGGAGACTTGGACCCTGCTCCAAGGAACAAAAGAGGCGGTCACGAGGGTGGGGGCGCGCCCCCTGCCTTGTGGGCCCCTCGGTGCTCCACCGACGTACTCCTTCCTCCTATATATACCTACATACCCCCAAACGATCAGATACGGAGCCAAAAACCTAATTCCACCACCGCAAATTTCTGTATCCACGAGATCCCATCTTGGGGCCTGTTCCGGAGCTCCGCAGGAGAGAGCCGTCATCACGGAGGGCTTCTACATCATCATAGCCTCTCCGATGAAGTGTGAGTAGTTTACCTCAGACCTTCGGGTCCATAGTTATTAGCTAGATGGCTTCTTCTCTATTTTTGGATCTCAATACAATGTTCTCCCCCTCTCCCGTGGAGATCTATTCGATGTAATCTTCTTTTTGCGGTGTGTTTGTTGAGACCGATGAATTGTGGGTTTATGATCAAGTCTATCTCTGAATAATATTTGAATCTTCTCTGAATTCTTTTATGTATGATTGGTTATCTTTGCAAGTCTCTTCGAATTATCAGTTTGGTTTGGCCTACTAGATTGGTTTTTCTTGCCATGGGAGAAGTGCTTAGATTTGGGTTCAATCTTGCGGTGTCCCTTCCCAGTGACAGAAGGGGCAGTAAGGCACGTATTGTATTGTTGCCATCAAGGATAACAAGATGGTTTTTTTATCATATTGCATGAAACTATCCCTCTACATCATGTCATCTTGCCTAAGGCGTTACTCTGTTTTTAACTTAATACTCTAGATGCATGCTGGATAGCGGTCGATGAGTGGAGTAATAGTAGTAGATGCAGGCAGGAGTCGGTCTACTTGTCTCGGACGTGATGCCTATATACATGATCATACCTAGATATTCTCATAACTATGCTCAATTCTGTCAATTGCATAACAGTAATTTGTTCAACCATCATAGAATACTTATGCTCTTGAGAGAAGCCACTAGTGAAACCTATGGCCCCCGGGTCTATTCTCATCATATCAATCTCCGTCACTTTAATATTGCTTTGCTTTTTTACTTTGCCTTTTACTTTTCACTTTGCATCTCTATATCAAAAATACCAAAAATATTATCTATCATCTCTATCAGATCTCACTCTCGTAAGTGACCATGAAGGGATTGACAACCCCTAATCGCGTTGGTTGCGTTGAGCTATTGTTTTTGTGTAGGTATGAGGGACTTGAATGTGGCCTCCTACTGGATTGATACCTTGGTTCTCAAAAACCGAGGGAAATACTTACGCTACTTTGCTGCATCATCCTCTCCTCTTCGGGGAAATCCAACCACTACAAAAAAAGACACCTCCGTGACATTTTGGGCCGGACGAATTTTTTTCTGTCATACATATGACACTTCTATGACGATAATTGTGAAAAAACCCAGTATCATCATAGATGTGGTGGGCTCCTACTTCTATGACAAAAAATCTTGACAGAAAATGGGCTTTTCGTCCTGGGCGGGCCGGAGACGCAGCTGCATTACATTCTTTGGGCCGTCCATGACGGAAAAACCGTGGTAGAAGCGAGGGGGAGGAAAATCTCGGGGAGTTCCTGGTTACGGTGGGAGGTTGGGGGACGAGCGATGCACGTTTGTCTCGTACACGTACACGCGTGTGTGCGAGGCGTTGGCTCTAATTGAACCCGGGCGAGGCGTTGGGCTCTAACTGAACCCGAGCAATTGCACTATAGGCTACGCGTTACTGAACCCGAGTGATCGATCGATGGCTGTTAACTGAACCCGATCGAGCAATTCCTTGGCTACTGCTGCTAACTGAAGCTG
>NC_041392.1:585609107-585634414 GCF_002162155.2 Triticum dicoccoides | reverse complement strand
GGATGAACAGGACCCCGATCAATCGAGCCGCTTGGGGCTGGATGAACAGGACCCCGTGGAGGGCTGGATGAACAGGACCACCCCATGGAGGGCAGGAAGAACAGTAGACGGTGGAGGGGTACCCGTGGAGGGGTGGTTGAACAGGACCCCATGGTGTGGAGGGCTGGATGAATAGTAGACAGTGGAGGGGTGGTTGAACAGTAGCCGGTGGAGTAGCGCGCGGTGGAGGCTGGATGAACATGAGCCCGTGGAGGCTGGAGGAGGTCGGCGGTGGATGAACAGTAGCTCGTGGAGACTGGAAGGGGTCAACGGTGGAGATGAACAGTATCCCGTGGAGTCCCGTTTTGTGGTATGCCACACCCCTCCCGATGAACAGGACCCCCGTTTCGACCGTAGCGCTCCAACACAAGTCCGTTTCCTCCGTTTTGCGGTACGCCACACCCCTCCCGATCAACAGGACCCCCGTTTCGACCGTAGGAGGTCCGTTTCCTCCGTTTTATGGTACGCCACACCCCTCCCGATCAACAGGACCCCCGTTTCGACCGTAGGAGGTTCGTTTCCTCCATTTTGCGGTACGCCAGGCCTCGTTTCCATCGCCTATTCCGTCCAAGCCCTCCCGATGAACACGACCATGCATTTCGTTCCGACCCAGCTGCGTTGCCTCCCGCTGAACACGACGCATTCCGTTGCCTCCCCATGAACACGACGACGACGCTGTTTCTCCGTTTCGACCCAGCCATGTCAACGAGCCCTCGCCATACGTATGCACGAGTAGGCGTTCGAGACCCCGCCCGTATGCACACATACGTGGCCGTATTTTCTTTCTTGCACCCTGGCCGATGTACGTACGTGTACATGCTATGTGCGTGCCTCTACTATGACACGTGCGCGCCTCTACTACGACACGTGCGCACCTCTACATCGACCAGTATGTACGTACACGTTCGCGACCAGAATGACAACGCTACGTACGCTTCGACTAGGTGGGTCCCGACTGTCAGGCACATCCTTGCGTGCGAAGATGTAGCTGGTGGGTCCCAGCAGTCAGGGGCAAACATTTTTTTGCGAAATACGGTGGCCCGTCCGATGGGTCCCCACTGTCAGGTGGAGGAATAATTATTTTGCACGTAATAAGGACGCACTTCCTTGCTGCGGCCCTGGACCCAGCTGTTAGCCTCTCCACGTACAGTCCACGTCATATGGAAGCCGTTCCTTGACCACATTGACCACGCCGCGCCGAGAGCACCAGGGCGGTGGACGATGCCGAGGCCTAGGAAGGGGACGACGCGGAGCCGGGGAAGACGCGGCAGTGGATGCCCACGTGTAGAGGAGTACGAGGGTTCACTGGTTCGCTGCGGTGTGAGGTTGCCGTCGCCACAGAATAACAGGGGGTGTGTGTGAGTAGAGGGATGGCCTGGCCAGGGGTGGGAGTAGTAGGGGGCGGTGAGGCCTCCACCGCATCACAGCCGGCCACGGGAGTCAGGAGGACGAGGCACGACCGGCGCTGGTTTGGGCGGCTGGAGCAAGAATACCAGAGGTTGAAGAAGCACTACGGCCATTGGATGGACATCGTACGGTCACTAGAGATAGAATCATGCATATTGACTAAGTTGACTAAGCCCTCCATCCCCGTCAACTTAGTAGGCCCACAAGTCAGCCTCCCATGAAGGTGGGTCCCAGCTAGCAGGGGGTATTGATTTTTTTGTGCGTAATAAGGACGCACTTCCTTGCGTGCGAAGATATAGCTGGTGGGTCCGAGCTGTCAGCGGCGGTAACGTTTTTTTCGCGAAATACAGAGGCCCTTTTTGGTGGGTCCCTGATGTCAGGCGGAGGAATCATTATTTTGCGCGTAATAAGGAGGCATTTCCTTGCATGCGGCCGTGGACCCAGCTATTGGCCTCTCCACGTAAATTCCACTTAAAATGCATGTCGGTCGTTGACCATGTTGACCAGGCCGCGCCGAGAGCACCAGGGCGGTGGACGACGACGAGGCCTAGGAAGGGAACGACACGGAGGCAGGGAAGACTCGGTAGTTGTTTCCCACGTGGAGGGGAGTACAACTGTACGACGCCTCGCCGTCGCCGGAGAATAACAACAGGTGTGGGTGAGTAGAGGGATGGCTAGGCCAGCGATGGGAGTACAATGGGGCGGTGAGGCCTGCGCGGCAGCAGAGCCGGCCGCATTGAGGAGGGAGCAGGCAGTCCCGCCGGTGCCTGTTTGAGCGGCTGGAGCAGGAAGAGCAGAGATTGAAGAAGCACGACGGCCGTTGGATGGCCATCCAACAGTCACTGCTTGTGCATCAACCTTTTTTTAGGAAAGCCTCAAATCTGTGGGAAACAGCATACACAGCCCATCTGCCATTATTTCTAATAAGTTACAGCCCATTTTCTAATTATTAAGGTTTTTTTGGAGCCCATATTCTTTTTGTTAGCATTACAGCCCATATTGTGGCCACGGTTAAAAATTATACGAAATTTTGCATATTTCAGTGCAGTCCGAACTATTTTTAATCCCGAAATTTCGACTCACATTCAAACTGATTTTGAAAATAAATGTATATCAATATAAAATCCAACAAATTCTCCACACATAAAAATTAATGTAATTTCAAACCTCGAAATGAAAAAAAGATATTTGAAACTAATTGCCGGTTTGATGTGTTTTAAAAATGTACATCCCATTTCTCATTACTGATGGGCCATTTTCTCGGCCAGCCGAATGAAAGCTCTCTTCCTCGTCTTGAAAGATTTGCAGCCCAACAGGCCTGACAAAGCGACTTACTTGGCAAATCACAAAAAAACTGGGCTGTGACCATGGACCCAGCTGTCAGCCTCTCCACGTACAGTACTCTTCCGATGGAATGTCGTTGACCACGTTGACCACGCCGCGCCGAGAGCACCAAGGCGGTGGACGACGGCGAGGCCTAGAAAGGGGACGACGCGGAGCCGGGGAAGACGCGGCAGTGGATGCCCACGCGGAGAGGAGTACGAGGGTTCATTGGTTCGGCTGCGGTGTGAGGCTGCCGTCACCGCAGGGCCTGGCTAGCGGTGGAAGTAGTAGGGGGCGATGATGCCTCATCGGCAGCACAACCTACCACTGGAGGCAGGAGCAGGTGGTCTCCCCGACGCTGGTTTGGGCGGCTGGTGCAAGAAGAGCAGTGATTGAAGAAGCAGCAGGACCGTTCAATTCAGATGCAACGGTTACTGCTGCTAGAATCGTTTGTTGACTAAGTTGACAAGCCCTGCGTATGCGTCAACTTAGTAGGCCCACAGGTCAGCCTCCCAACCGGTGTGCCCCAGTTGTCAGTGGGAGGAATCATTTTTTTTCGCGTAATAAGGAGGCAGTTGATTGCGTGCGGCCAGGCCAGCGGAGGGAGTAGGGTGGGCCGGGGAAGCCTACGCGGCGTCACAGTGGGCCACAAGAGGACGGAGCAGGCAGTCCCGCCGGCGCTAGTAGTAGGCGGCTGGAGGAGGAAGATCAGAGACTAAAGAAGCACGTTGGCCGTTGGATGGACATCCAACACTAACTGCTGCTAGAATCGTGTGCTCACTAACAAAGCCTTACATAAACAAGTCAGCCTCGAAATCCGTGGCGTGTACAGCCCATTTGCTATTATTTTTATAATTTTTACTCAATTTATAATTCATGTGGAATTTATTGCAGCCCGTTTTTAATTTTTAGAATTGCTGGCCATTTTCTGGTCAGTACCAGGGTCAAAAAATTAACTAAATATGTGGGAAATTTTGAAAATTCGCAAATTTTTGCTGGGGAACGAAATATTCTTAATCCAAAAATTAATAGCCATAGTAAAACAAATTTAAAAATAAATTAGTACTATGTCATGTTAAATCCAATGAAATACGTATAAGATATCTGTGAAGAACAAAAACAAAAAAAACTTATATCCCATTTGCTATAATTTTTTTGGAATTTTCAACCCCTTTTAATATTACTTTTAACAGACATTGACCATACTCTTAAGCCAGGCCGGAATGCATCCCTCCCCGTCTTGAAAGATTTGCAGCCCAGTAATTCGGAGAAAACAAATAGGCCTAGCTTGGGTATTCTTCAAAAAGAAATACTGGGCTAGCTATTTTCCCAAAGAACAGGTGCATGAGCATTTAGCTTTCTTTATTTATTTACTTATTTATGTTTAGGGGACCATGAGCATGTACCTGGGCCGGATTCATGTGAGAGCCTCCCTTCTAGTTAATTATGGGCTTCTCTATTGGGCCTTCATCAGTGGGCTGCATGTTATCAACAAGTGGAAAATGTGTTCCGAGTTTCAAAAAAAATGTGTTCCGTACGATAAATAGTATGCGCTACGTACGGTACGGGGCACTAAAGGATCGAACCATGCAACGAGTTCCAAAACATTGTGTTTTTCGTTCTAACAACACATTTATTGAACCAACAGACAAAATATACTACTGATTGTACATTGAAAACAACAGCAGTAGCAACCAGGGCTGGGGGTGCAACAGAAGTAGTAAGCAGGTGAGAAGAGTGAAGACGCAGCTCTCTCTTCCAAACCAAACATCAGCCATCATTACAAAAGGGCTACCAAAAAAGAACAAGTGTATGCATCAAACTAAATAAAGTTCCTACTACACCAAGTGTACGCATCTAACTAACTGGCTCAGTTAGACGTTACTATTTATTAAGCTGTGGAGATTGGCTGAAGGCTTGAACCAGATGGGTGCCTGACGGGGAAAACTCCGGCCAGTAGGTCGAAGTCTGATACTTGCGACACTCTCTCCTACTTTGGGTTGCAGAGTGTGGCAGCACATATCAGGGTATGGTGCATGCAGAGACGCATGGCACACTGTGTACACACAGTTTTGTCTGATGAACGAAACCGCGCTGCCATCATGATCCTTGCCGTCGGTTATCTCCTGGTTAATCGGATAATTCAGTCTGACAAACAGAGAGCGTGTACCAAGGCTACTTACCAGCCTCCAGTAAAAAATGTTGGAAATATGCCCTAGAGGCAATAATAAAAGTATTATTATATTTCCTTGTTCATGATAATTGTCTTTTATTCATGCTATAACTGTATTATCCGGAAATCGCAATACACGTGTGAATACATAGACCACAATATGTCCCTAGTGAGCCTCTAGTTGACTAGCTCGTTGTGATCAACAGATAGTCATGGTTTCCTGGCTATGGACATTGGATGTCGTTGATAACGGGATCACATCATTAGGAGAATGATGTGATGGACAAGACCCAATCCTAAGCCTAGCACAAAGATCGTGTAGTTCGTATGCTAAAGCTTTTCTAATGTCAAGTATCTTTTCCTTAGACCATGAGATTGTGCAACTCCCGGATACCGTAGGAATGCTTTGGGTGTACCAAACGTCACAACGTAACTGGGTGGCTATAAAGGTGCATTACAGGTATCTCCGAAAGTGTCTGTTGGGTTGGCACGAATCGAGACTGGGATTTTTCACTCCGTGTAAACGGAGAGGTATCTCTGGGCCCACTCGGTAGGACATCATCATAATGTACATAGTGTGACCAAGGGGTTGATCACAGGATGATGTGTTACGGAACGAGTAAAGAGACTTGCCGGCAACGAGATTGAACAAGGTATCGGTATACCGACAATCGAATCTCGGGCAAGTATAATACCGCTAGACAAAGGGAATTGTATACGGGATCGATTGAGTCCTTGACATCGTGGTTCATCCGATGAGATCATCGTGGAACATGTGGGAGCCAACATGGGTATCCAGATCCCGCTGTTGGTTATTGACCGGAGAACGTCTCGGTCATGTCTGCCTGTCTCCCGAACCCGTAGGGTCTACACACTTAAGGTTCGATGACGCTAGGGTTATAAAGGAAGTTTGTATGTGGTTACCGAATGTTGTTCGGAGTCCCGGATGAGATCCCGGACGTCACGAGGAGTTCCGGAATGGTCCGGAGGTAAAGATTTATATATGGGAAGTCCTGTTTTGGTCACCGGAAAGGTTTCGGGGTTTATCGGTAACGTACCGGGACCACCGGGAGGGTCCCGGGGGTCCACCAAGTGGGGCCACCTGCCCCGGGGGGGGGGGGGGCACATGGGCTGTAGGGAGTGCTCCTTGGCCTACATGGGCCAAGGGCACCAGCCCCACTAAGGCCCATGCGCCTAGAAGGGGAGAGGGGGCAAACCCTAAGGGCAGATGGGCCCTAAGGCCCATACTCCCTGCGCCTCCCTCTCCTCCCCCTTGTGGCCGCCACCCACAGATGGGATTGGGGCTGGCCGCCGCCCCTAGGGTGGAACCCTAGAGGGGGCGCAACCCCCTCCCTCTCCCCTATAAATACTTGAGGCTTGGGGGCTGTCCAACACATGAGTTCTCTCCCTCTATTGGTGCAGCCCTGCCTTTCCTCCTCCTCCTCTCCCGTGGTGCTTGGCGAAGCCCTGCTGGATTGCCACGCTCCTCCATCACCACCACGCCGTTGTGCTGCTGCTGGATGGAATCTTCCTCAACCTCTCCCTCTCTCCTTGCTGGATCAAGGCGTCGGAGACGTCACCGGGCTGTACGTGTGTTGAACGCGGAGGTGCCGTGCGTTCGGCACTTGATCATCGGTGATTTGGATCACGACGAGTATGACTCCATCGACCCCGTTCACTTGAACGCTTCCGCTTAGCGATCTACAAGGGTATGTAGATGCACTCTCCTTCCCCTCGTTGCTAGTTTCTCCATAGATAGATCTTGGTGACACGTAGGAAAATTTTGAATTTCTGCTATGTTCCCCAACAGTGGCATCATGAGCTAGGTCTATTGCGTAGATTCTTTGCACGAGTAGAACACAAAGTAGTTGTGGGAGTTGATGATGTTCAATATGCTTACCGTTACTAGTCCAATCTTGTTTCGACGGTATTGTGGGATGAAGCGGCCCGGACCGACCTTACACGTACTCTTACGTGAGACAGGTTCCACCGATTGACATGCACTTGGTGCATAAGGTGGCTAGCGGGTGCCAGTCTCTCCCACTTTATTCGGAACGGATTCGATGAAAAGGGTCCTTATGAAGGGTAAATAGCAATTGACATATCACGTTGTGGTTTTGCGTAGGTAAGAAACGTTCTTGCTAGAAACCCATAGCAGCCACGTAAAATATGCAAACAACAATTAGAGGACGTCTAACTTGTTTTTGCAGGGTATGCTTTGTGATGTGATATGGCCAAGAAGAATGTGATGAATGATATGGGATGTATGAGATTGATCATGTTCTTGTAATAGGATTCATGACTTGCATGTCGATGAGTATGACAACCGGCAGGAGCCATAGGAGTTGTCTTTATTTATTGTATGACCTGCGTGTCATTGAACAACGCCATGTAATTACTTTACTTTATTGCTAACCGGTAGCCATAGTAGTAGAAGTAATAGTTGGCGTGACAACTTCATGAAGACACGATGATGGAGATCATGATGATGGAGATCATGGTGTCATGCCGGTGACGATGATGATCATGGAGCCCCGAAGATGGAGATCAATGGAGCTATATGATATTGGCCATATCATGTCACTACACTATTTGATTGCATGTGATGTTTATCATGTTTATGCATCTTGTTTACTTAGAATGACGGTAGTAAATAAGGTGATCCCTTACAAAATTTCAAGAAGTGTTCTCCCCTAACTGTGCACCGTTGCTACAGTTCGTCGTTTCTAAGCACCACGTGATGATCGGGTGTGATGGATCCTTACGTTCACATACAACGGGTGTAAGACAGATTTACACAGCAAAACACTTAGGGTTAACTTGACGAGCCTAGCTTGTACAGACATGGCCTCGGAACACGGAGACCGAAAGGTCGAGCATGAGTCGTATAGCAGATACGATCAACATGAAGATGTTCACCGATGATGACTAGTCCGTCTCACGTGATGATCGGACACGGCCTAGTTGACTCGGATCATGTAATCACTTAGATGACCAGAGGGATGTCTATCTAAGTGGGAGTTCATAAGATGAACTTAATTATCCTGAACATAGTCAAAAGACCCTTTGCAAATTATGTCGTAGCTCGCGCTTTAGTTCTACTGTTTAGATATGTTCCTAGAGAAAATTAGTTGAAAGTTGATAGTAGCAATTATGCGGACAGTAGAAAGCTTATGTCCTTAATGCACCGCTCAGTGAGCTGAGCCCCAAACGTCGTTTGTGGATGTTGCGAACACGTTTTGATAACTGCGTGATAGTTCAGTTAAATGGTTTAAGAAGAGGCACCAAAGACGTTTTCGAAACATCGCGAAACATATGAGATGTTTCGAGGGCTGAAATTAGGATTTCAGGCTCGTGCCCACGTCAAGAGGTATAAGACCTCCGACGATTTTCTTAACCTGCAAACTAAGGGAGAAAAGCTCAATCGTTGAGCTTGTGCTCAGATTGTCTGAGTGCAACAATCACTTGAATCGAGTGGGAGTTGATCTTCCAGATGAGATAGTGATGTTTCTCCAAAGTCATTACCACCAAGCTGCTAGAGCTTTGTGATGAACTATAACAAATCAGGGATATATATGATGATCCTTGAGATATTCATGATGTTTGACACCGCGAAAGTAGAAATCAAGAAGGAGCATCAATTGTTGATGGTTGGTGAAACCACTAGTTTCAAGAAGGGCAAGGGCAAGAAGGGATACTTCATGAAACGGCAAATCAGCTGCTGCTCTAGTGAAAAAACCCAAGGTTGAACCCAAACCCGAGACTAAGTGCTTCTGTAATAAAGGGAACAGCCACTGGAGCAGAATTACCCTAGATACTTGGTAGATGAGAAGGCTGGCAAGGTCGATAGAAGTATATTGGATATACACTGTGTTGATGTGTACTTTACTAGTACTCCTAGTAGCACCAGGGTATTAGATACCGGTTCGGTTGCTAAGTGTTAGTAACTCGAAATAAAAGCTACGGAATAAACAGAGACTAGCTAAAGGTGAGCTGACGATATGTGTTGGAAGTGTTTCCAAGGTTGATGTGATCAAGCATCGCACGCTCCCTCTACCATCGAGATTGGTGTTAAAACCTGAATAATTGTTATTTGGTGTTTGCGTTGAAGCATAGACATGATTGGATTATGACTATCGCAATACGGTTATTCATTTAAGGAGAATAATGGTTACTCTATTTATTTGAATAATGCCTTCAATGGTCTTGCACCTAGAATGAATGGTTCATTGAAATCTCGATCATAGTGATACACATGTTCATGCCAAAAGATAGTAATGATAGTACCACCTACTTGTGGCACTGCCACGTAAGTCATATTGGTGTAAAAACGCATGAAGAAGCTCCATGTTGATGGATCTTTGGACTCACTCATTTTTGAAAAGTTTGAGACATGCGAACCATGTCCGTTGGTGTATATGCATGAAGAAACTCCATGCAAATGGACCGTTTGAACTCACTTGATTTTGAATCACTTGAGATATGCAAATCATACCACATGGGCAAGATGACTGAAAAGCCTCGTTTTCAGTAAGATGGAACAAGATAGCAACTTATTGGAAGTAACACATTTTGATGTGTGCAGTCCAGTGAGTGCTGAGGTATGCAGTGGATATTGTTATGTTCTTACTTCACAGATGATTCGAGTAGATGTTGAGAATATTTACTTGATGAAACACAAGTCTGAATTATTGAATGGTTCAAGTAATTTCAGAGTGAAGTAGAAGATCATTGTGACAAGAGGATAAAATGTCCATGATATGATCATAGAGATGAATATCTGAGTTACGAGTTTTGGCACACAATTAAGACATTGTGGAAATTGTTTCAAAATTAATACCGCCTGGAACACCATAGTGTGATGGTGTGTCCGAACATCATAGTTGCACCCTATTAGATATGGTGGGTACCATGATATCTCTTATCGAATTACCACTATCGTTCATGGGTTAGGCATTAGAGACACCCGCACTCACTTTAATAGGGTACCACGTAATTCCGTTGAGATGACACCGGTTTAGAGAAACCTAAGTTGTTGTTTCTTAAAAGTTTGGGGCTGCGACGCTTATGTGAAAAAGTTTCAGGATTGATAAGCTCGAACCCAAAGCGAATAAAATGCATCTTCATAGGACACCCAAAACAGTTGGGTATACCTCCTAATTCAGATCCGAAAGCAATATGGATTTTCTCTTGAATCGGGTCCTTTCTCGAGGAATGGTTTCTCTCGAAAGAGTTGAGTGGGAGGATGGTGGAGACTTGATGAGGTTATTGAACCATCACTTCAACTAGTGTGTAGCAGGGCACGGGAAGTTGTTCCTGTGGCACCTACACCAATTGAAGAAGAAGCTTATGATAGTGACCATGAAACTTCGGATCAAGTCACTGCCGTACCTCGTAGGGTGACAAGGATACGTACTACTTTAGAGTGGTACGGGAATCCTGTCTTGAAGGTCATGTTGCTAGACAACAATGAACCTATGAGCTATGGAGAAGCGATGGTGGGCCCAAATTCCGACAAATGGTTAGAAGCCATGAAATCTGAGATAGGATCCATGTATCAGAACAAAGCATGGACTTTGGTGAACTTGCCCGATGATCGGCAAGCCATCAAGATAAATGGATCTTTAAGAAGAAGACGGACGTGGATGGTAATGTCACCATCTATGAAGCTCGACTTGTGGCGAAGAGTTTTTCACAAGTTCAAGGAGTTGACTACGATGAGATTTTCTCATCCGTAGCGATGCTTAAGTCCGTCGGATTCATGTTAGCATTAGCTACATTTATGAAATCTGGCAGATGGATGTCAAAACGAGTTTCCTTACCAGTTTTCGTAGGGAAAGGTTGTATGCGATACAATCAGAAAGGTTTTGTCAATCCTAAGGATGCTAAAAGGTATGCTAGCTCCAGCGATCCTTCTAAGGACTGGAATAAGCATCTCGGAGTTGGAATGTGCGCTTTGATGAGATGATCAAAGATTTTGGGTTTATACAAAGTTTATGAGAAACTTGTATTTCCAAAGAAGTGAGTGGGAGCACTATAGAATTTCTGATGAGTATATGTTGTTGACATATTGTTGATCAGAAATGATGTAGAATTTCTGTAAAGCATATAGGGTTATTTGGAAAGTGTTTTTCAATGGAAAGCCTGGATTAAGCTACTTGAACATTGAGCATCAAGATCTATAAGGATAGATCAAAACGCTTAATGGTACTTTCAAATGAGCACATACCTTGACATGATCTTGAAGGCGTTCAAGATGGATCAGTCAAAGAAGGAGTTCTTGCCTGAGTTGTAAGGTACGAAGTTAAGACTTAAAGCTCGACCACGGCAGAGTAGAGAGAAAGGGAGAAGGTCGTCCCCTATGCTTAAGACATAGGCTCTATAGTATGCTATGCTGTGTACCGCACCTGAAGTGTGCCTTGCCATGAGTCAGTCAAGGGGTACAAGAGTGATCCAAGAATGGATCACAGTACAGCGGTCAAAGTTATCCTTAGTAACTAGTGGACTAAGGAATTTTCTCGGTTATGGAGGTGATGAAGAGTTCGACGTAAAGAGTTACGACGATGCAAGCTTAACACCTATCCGGATAGCTCTGAGTAGAGATACCGGATACGTATAATGGAGCAACAATTTAGAATAGCTCCAAGTGGAACAGTTATTTGGAATGGCTCCAAATAGAACGTGGTAGCTACATCTAGGAGATGACATAGAGATTTGTAAAGCACACACGGATCTGAATGGTTCAGACCCGTTGACTAAAACCTCTGTCACAAGCAACATGATCAAACCCAGAACTCATTGAGTATTAATCACATGATGATGTGAACTAGTTTAATGACACTAGTAAACTCTTTGGATGTTGATCACATGGCGATGTGACCTGTCAGTGTTAATCACATGGCGATGTGAACTAGATTATTGACTCTAGTGCAAGTGGGAGACTGTTGGAAATATGCCCTAGAGGCAATAATAAAAGTATTATTATATTTCCTTGTTCATGATAATTGTCTTTTATTCATGCTATAACTGTATTATCCGGAAATCGTAATACACGTGTGAATACATAGACCACAATATGTCCCTAGTTAGCCTCTAGTTGACTAGCTCGTTGTGATCAACAGATAGTCATGGTTTCCTGGCTATGGACATTGGATTTCGTTGATAACGGGATCACATCATTAGGAGAATGATGTGATGGACAAGACCCAATCCTAAGCCTAGCACAAAGATCGTGTAGTTCGTATGCTAAAGCTTTTCTAATGTCAAGTATCTTTTCCTTAGACCATGAGATTGTGCAACTCCCGGATACCGTAGGAATGCTTTGGGTGTACCAAACGTCACAACGTAACTGGGTGGCTATAAAGGTGCATTACAAGTATCTCCGAAAGTGTCTGTTGGGTTGGCACGAATCGAGACTGGGATTTTTCACTCCGTGTAAACGGAGAGGTATCTCTGGGCCCACTCGGTAGGACATCATCATAATGTGCACAGTGTGACCAAGGGGTTGATCACAGGATGATGTGTTACGGAACGAGTAAAGAGACTTGCCGGTAACGAGATTGAACAAGGTATCGATATACCGACGATCGAATCTCGGGCAAGTATAATACCGCTAGACAAAGGGAATTGTATACGGGATCGATTGAGTCCTTGACATCTTGGTTCATCCGATGAGATCATCGTGGAACATGTGGGAGCCAACATGGGTATCCAGATCCCGCTGTTGGTTATTGACCGGAGAACGTCTCGGTCATGTCTGCCTGTCTCCCGAACCCGTAGGGTCTACACACTTAAGGTTCGATGATGCTAGGGTTATAAAGGAAGTTTGTATGTGGTTACTGAATGTTGTTCGGAGTCCCGGATGAGATCCCGGACGTCACGAGGAGTTCCGGAATGGTCCGGAGGTAAAGATTTATATATGGAAAGTCCTGTTTTGGTCACCGGAAAGGTTTCGGGGTTTATCGGTAACGTACCGGGACCACTGGGAGGGTCCCGGGGGTCCACCAAGTGGGGCCACCTGCCCCGGGGGGGCCACATGGGCTGTAGGGAGTGCTCCTTGGCCTACATGGGCCAAGGGCACCAGCCCCACTAAGGCCCATGCGCCTAGAAGGGGAGAGGGGGCAAACCCTAAGGGCAGATGGGCCCTAAGGCCCATACTCCCTGCGCCTCCCTCTCCTCCCCCTTGTGGCCGCCACCCACAGATGGGATTGGGGCTGGCCGCCGCCCCTAGGGTGGAACCCTAGAGGGGGCGCAGCCCCCTCCCTCTCCCCTATAAATACTTGAGGCTTGGGGGCTGTCCAACACATGAGTTCTCTCCCTCTATTGGTGCAGCCCTGCCTTTCCTCCTCCTACTCTCCCGTGGTGCTTGGCGAAGCCCTGCTGGATTGCCACGCTCCTCCATCACCACCACGCCGTTGTGCTGCTGCTGGATGGAATCTTCCTCAACCTCTCCCTCTCTCCTTGCTGGATCAAGGCGTGGGAGACGTCACCGGGCTGTACGTGTGTTGAACACGGAGGTGCCGTGCATTCGGCACTTGATCATCGGTGATTTGGATCACGACGAGTACGACTCCATCGACCCCGTTCACTTGAACGCTTCCGCTTAGCGATCTACAAGGGTATGTAGATGCACTCTCCTTCCCCTCGTTGCTAGTTTCTCCATAGATAGATCTTGGTGACACGTAGGAAAATTTTGAATTTCTGCTACGTTCCCCAACAAAAAATTCTTGAAGGCCCAGAGAAGCTGGGATCCTGCTCAAAGACTTTGCAGTGACTATGATTGTATTCCGCGAAACAACACGTCCGGTACGTGCGAATGATCATCAATCTTTCGCCGTCGTCTGATCGAGCCAAGAACCACCTGCAACTGCCATGCCGCTTTTCTTTGAAAGGTTATGGGATTAGGAAGGGTAGGAACGCCAGGCGGCCTACAACATCATATCAAGTTGGAGTCAAATAAAAAAGGGATCTTGGTTTAGTTAATCTTAAGAACAGCATGTTATGAGCATGAATATTTTTTCAGCAAATGTTGACAGTAATATAAGAGAGCCATCATGATATCATAGGAAAGTAACGTACTGCTGTAACAGCCGTTTGTAGCGATGACTGGAGTAGGCCAGCAATACGTCCAGCCATAGAAGGAGTCGTCAGCGTAAATGAAGCCCTTGTGTTCAATGGCATCAGAGAACCATGGAGGATGTATGATCCTGCGATGGACGTGCAGATTTATCCAATTGCCGTAGTGACCTGTCAGATAGGCGAGACCGCGGTTGAAGCACGCAATTAGCCTGAAGTCTTTATAATTCGCAGATCTTGTGGGCACTTGGCAGATTACAACCTTGAGCAAATCAAACTTGGTATCATGTTGGCTACTGTAAGATTCCGAGTATTCCGGGCCACGGTGCCAAAGCAGTGTTGTGTTAATCGAAGCAAGGGGGATCAATCGCCGGGTGTAGACCTCCATGAGCATCCAGCTGCCGCAACCGTCGACAAGCACCATCCAAGACGTGTTCATGCCGACCCAGTACATACCGTTAATGTAGTTGAGGTTGTCAGGGATCGGATCGCAGTCAAGGGGGTTGATGCTCGCCACCCTACGATTGTTATGCGGCATGACACGCCGTTTCTGAAGATCAGGTGGCATCAGCAAGCAAGGAGCTGGCTTAAAAAGCTCCGGCCTGAGGGCTTTGAGTAAACGGTACAGCCCCGACGAGCACGTGGCGAGTGACATGGTACTGAGATTGTCCACACGCGAAACAATGAGCTTGATTACCTCTATGGGTAGCGAATTCCAGCCACTCTTTCGGCGGACGCTGCTCGGTTGTGCCATTGTTAGTGCTTGGGTTTCGGACGAGGGGGGAGGCGCCTTAGCGGGGATGGAAGATTGGACGAGATTATGTGCGGACAAAGATGGAGAAGCGAATATGTGCCGCGGGAAGTGGACATGTGATGATGACTACAGCACGCCGCTTGACTTACGAGACACATACCAGCAGCATAGGGTCATGTCGATGCCAGACAACTTGCTTGAGTGATCACAGTACTGGTACTCCCTACAGTGCTATGCCCTAACTTGCTTGAGTAGAGTAGTAGAGTAGGACTCTGCTCTACTACTAGCACTGGAGGAGTAGTATATTCTAATCTAAAATAGTTACAAACATCAATGCCCGAGCGTGGAACGACTACGAACCATGCTCAAAGACCGTGTCTACGTGGTGTTTGGACATGGGCGACAACCTCAACGCCAACGGTGCTGCTCCCGTTGCACCGTATGTGTTTCTGTCCTTCCTGTTCGAAATCGTGGTAGAATTCATGTTTCTACTCTGTATCCTACTACTATGCTAGTCCACATTATTAGTTTCATCTCTGTTATAGCCGTCATGATTTATTTTGTGCTTATTCGGATTAAATCTTGTAGTAACTTGCTCATATATTCAACTAGCGCAACGTCCCCTACAGCCACTCCCATTTCATGGATGGCCTGGTCGATGTTGGAATTTTGCTAGTAGGCCTTTATAAGGTGAGCTCTTCTACCACTTGTATGAGCATGAGAAGAGGAGACCTACACGCGCGCTCCTCCTCCTCGCTCGCCTCGCCACGCCATGCCTCGTCACGATGCGCCGCGGGTTGCGGGATTGAGCCGAGCCGAGGACAGAGCTATACTCCCACGGCCTACCCGGCCCGCACTATATAGTTTCTCACCACCGTTCTAGATCATTGTGCCGCCAAGCAAGTCTTCTCCATCCCTCCTTTTGGTGTTCACTGGGAGAAGGGACAGCAGGCCTCCGGAACCCCGCCTCTCGTGATCCTGTACGGGAGAGGGGCAATCAGGTTTTAGGGGAGCGCACTCGCGCGACTGCTGGCAGCGACGACTTCGTGAACGACGACTTCTTCCCTGACCTCGGCAACCTCATCCTCGACGACATGGGCGACAACATCAACGCCGGCGGTGCTGCTCCCGCTGCACCGTATGTGTTTCTATCCTTCCAGTTCGAGATCGTGGTAGAATTCATGTTTCTAGTACGTGATCTGTTCATATGCTATGCTAGTTCGCATGATTAGTTTAATCTCTGTCAATGCTGTCATGATCTATTTCCTATTTATTTGGATTAAATATCATAGTAACTTGCTCATATTTCCAACAATCCAAAAACCTGATAATAGGCCCTTCGTCCACTGCTATGAGTGCCCGATGCCATTTTGTGGCTCGCCGGCGGACATGGTGCATCACCTCACGGATGCGTGCAGCGGTCACTGCTGGCCCTTGGCGGAGAACATCAAGTACGAGACGTGCTACCCGTTCACCATGCCGGAGTCGCTGGAGGATCACCGCTGCCTGCTAGTCTTAGAGGAGGACGGCAGCGTCTTCCTCTTGATCGTGGGCACCGGCGAGGCCCGCGCAGGCCTGCTAGTCTCGGAGGAGGACGGAAACGTCTTCCTCTTGATCATGGGCACCGACACTGACACTGACACGAGGCCGATGTACGGGTGCGTGGTCAGTGTTACTACCCCTCGGCGTCGCGTGGGCGGCGACACCGGCCTCATCGAACTGACTTGGACTCTGGGGCGCTGGGACTATCCCGCCAATGTGGACTTGGAAAACCCATGGCATCCTTTGCCCGCCCATGCGGTGCACGGGGACTCCAAGGAGGTTCACCTCGACATACGCATTATCAAGTTAAATGTTGATCATTAGTCTTCGCTCAATGTAATCCGCTGTCTAAGCATGTGGAGACATCCATGTAGGATCTTGCTCTATTGGAGTATCGCGCATGAATAAAAGTGTATCCGTTTATGGTTTAGTCTAGAATCTTCCATGTATGAATTTTTACTACAGTACTGGTGAAAGACTTACGATGAACCATTTCTTACATCTCCTCTGCCCGCTTGCAAGTCATCCTGATTTAATCCCTCCGTCTAGGTGTATAAGGGCATGGTTAATATTACTTAATAGTATAGCTAACTGTTGACTATAAGAAAGTGCCATGTCATCTGTAGCCAACATGTATAACAATCGATACTCAAAAACTAATTCTTAAAGATCATTTCTTGCAAAGCACAATAAGTGTTATTTCTTCACAAGTTTTGGATGCAGGTTGAACAGTTGAACGCTTTTGTTTGCAAAAGATACCTTTTTATCTATTTCACCCGGATGTTTGTCAGCTCAAGAGATGAAATAATATCCGAAGAAACCTATCGATACCCGTTACACATGAGATGACCCCCACATCCTTTGTCAAAATAAACAACTCCCCGATCAATGCATTTCACTCTTCGATTTGACAACTACAACCAGTATATTATAAAAAACAAAGAAGAGTAGTAGAGATAGAGATAAGAATAGAGACTAGGGAGGAGCACCATCTACTGCTTCGTGGTTTACTCTTGCGCTCCATTCGGCGGCCGCAACGTCCCCTACAGCCACTCCCTCCTGCGCTCCATTCGGCGGGCGCTGTTGAAATTTGGGGAGCGCACTCTCGCGACTGCTAGCAGCGACGACTTCACCGACAACGACTTCTTCCCCGACCTCGGCAACCTCTTCCTCAATGACATGGGTGACAACCTCAACACCAATGGTGCTGCTCCCGTTGCACCGTATGTGTTTCTGTCCTTCCTGTTTGAAATCGTGGTAGAATTCATGTTTCTAGTCTGTGTCCTAGATTCGATCTGTTCATCTACTATGCTAGTCCGCATGATTAGTTTAATCTATGTTATAGCCATCATGATTTATTTTGTAGCAAATCTCATAGTAACTTGCTCATATATTCAACTGGCGGAACGTCCCCTACAGCCACTCCCGTTTCATGGACGGCCTGGTTGATGCCTCCGAGGAGCCCTTCGTCTACTGCTATGAGTGCCCGGTGCCGTTTTGTGGCTCGCCGGTGGACATGGTGCATCACCTCACGGATGCGCGCGGCAATCACTGCTGGCCCTTGGCGGAGAACATCAAGTACGAGACATGCTACCCGTTCACCGTGCCGGAGTCGCTGGAGGATCAGCGCCGCCTGCTAGTCTCGGAGGAGGACAGCAGCGTTTTCCTCTTGATCGTGGCCACCGGAGAGGCCCGCACAGGCCGCCACCACATCTCTGTAGTGTGTGTCAGGGCGATGCCGCTGATGCTGATGCTGACACGAGGCTGATCTACGGGTGCGTGCTCACTATTACTACCCCTCGGCATCGCGTGGGCGGCGACCCTGGCTACGCCGAGCATACTTGGACTCTGCGGAGCTGGGACTTTCCCGCCGATGTGGACATGGAAAGGGCACGGTGTTATTTGAACCCCAACGATGTGCACGGGGACTCCAAGGAGGTTCACCTGGACATCTACATTTTCAAGTTAAATGTTGATCATTAGTCTTCGCTCAATGTAATCCGCTCTCTAAGAATGTGGAGACTTCCATGCATGATCTTGCTCTATTGGAGTATCGCGCATGAATAAAAGTGTATCCATTCATGGTTTAGTCTAGAATCTTCCATGTATGAATTTTTACTACAGTGGTGAAAGACTTATGATGAACCATTTCTTACATATCCTCTGCCCCCTCCCAAGTCATCCTGATTTAATACCTTCATCTAGGTGTATAAGGGCATGGTTAATACTTAAATAGTATAGCCAACTGTTGGTTACAAGAAAGTGCCATGTCATCTGTAGCCAACATGTATAACAATGGATACTCAAAAACTAATTCTTGAAGATCATTTCCCGCAAAGCACAATAAGAGTTATTTCTTCACAAGTTTTGGATGCAGGTTGAACAGTTGAACGCTTTTGTTTGCAAAAGATACTTTCTATCTATTTTACTCGGATGTTTGTGAGCTCTAGAGATGAAATAATATCCGAACAAACCTATCCAAATGAACTAACCGAGGCATCTCCATCTTAATTTTCTCTTGCAAGTCGTGCGTGGTCCCTTCATCGTGAAAATGCTCTGGTCGTCGCATTGATTTGCATGCATGGATAGCACCTCCGTATTTTCAAAGGAGGAGCGAGCTCTATATTTTAGCCAAGGCATGCATGATTTGAGGAATTATGGTTGGGCATGCATGTAGAAAAGGGAGGAGAGTAATTTGCATGCGAGGGATTAAAGGAAGGGAGGCCAGCGGCTAGGCATTCAAAGGAGGCTGCATGCAAGATTACACGGGATCCAGATACTAGTCCCAAAATTAGTTTCTCTTTTTGCGGACATGCCTTGGTACGAAAGATTGACAAGTTAGGACCTGTAAAAATGGATGGAGGGAGTAGTAGTACGTGTAGAGGGCGGCGCTGCACGGGAGTCTCACCTCTCACCCCGCTCGTGGCGCGGCAGTAAAGCCGTCATATCACAAAACCCAACCACTCCCAGTAATAAGTGGCCTGGTAAAATAAACGGACAAGCAACCATCACATCCCTCCGTCTTTTTTGCATTTCATCTCTCTGCATTTACTTTCTCCGGTTCATCTCGCACACTCGATCCCTAGCTACTACTCTTAGGGCCAGTTCTTTTGGCGGCTTCCCCGGCTTTTCCCACAAGACTAGTCACAGTGGAGAGTAACGATAAGGCGCCTCAATCATTTATTTGGGCTTCTAAACTACTATTCCGTCCTGGTTTATTCCTCACCATTGTAATTTGTGCTAAATTTTGACCAAAGATTTAACTAGGTTTTCCTCACCATTGTAATTTGTGCTAAATTTTGACCAAAAATTTGACACAGATTACAATGGGGACCAATAAACCAGGACAGCGGTAGTAGTTATGGGATTACTAATCTAGAAGCCTAAAAGAACTGGCCCATGGTACTCCTACTAGTAGTAGTACTCAAGTTGGAATTCCAATTGCATGACACAACCTGTTAGGTAAAAAATTTGATACAGGGTGTAGGAAGCGGTTTGGGAATTTGCATGCCTTTCCAACCAGTGAGATACTCCGTACAAAGTACGACAGAGAAATAACCACAAAGAAGGAAGCTAAAAGTAAACAATCAAATGAGCATTTTTGCATTTGTTTTGCATTGAATCGTTTCACAAGCTTGACTAGTGTTGTTTTTCCACTTTTACAAAAACCGCATCATAATGTTAAAACGTGCATTTGCACGTACATAAGTAATAGTAGTACTCCCTCCATCTAGGTGTATAAGTCTTCCCTCCTTCTTGGTCGCGGTGCACAACCGAAGATGACTTATTGACCTGGATGGAGGGAGTAGCACAGTCTACAAGCATATATCGAGAGAGACGTGTAGTGTGATAGTATATAGTAAAGTTTGTGCTACATGCACGTACTTGCGAAATGCGTACGAATACACAAGGTTTCCAAACTTTCCCTTTTACATACTTAATTAAGGACGCTAAAAATTCCTGAACGTACGGGATTTATCATTTGTGTCCCAAAACTAATGAGAACGCCTTACGAAACAAAAATTATACTCCTCCTAAAAGCCACGGCGCTCGCAGGAGCGCTTGCGGCGCGCCACAAGTGCCCTGGTGCTCGGCCGTTTCCCAGTGCGCCGACACAACGCCTCTTCCTCAGCCTCGCAACTCGCGAGGTGCTGATTGGCGGCTTGCTGGCGGGCGAGCGCGATCTCGCCGGTGTGGTGATCTGGCGCCAACATGTACTCCTCCTCGCTGGAAGCGTGCACCCGGTCCATGTACCGCCAAGCGTAGATGAGGCTCTTGGGCCCGACTGCACTCAGTGCGTCGACACGGGCATCCTCCGCCACCCTCACGGCCCTCGCACGAGCCTTCTGCCAAAGAGCCAATTGCCTGACTCTCTCGGACGCGGCATAGGCCTCCCAGGCAGCTTGTTCCGCGGTGCGCTTCTCTTCCTCGGCCTTCTTCTCCGCCTCTATTTTGGCGCGCTCTACTGGAGGCAAAGCCTCCCATAGGGCGACATCCATTTCTTTCCAAAGCTCCTCAAGGCTTGGAGGCTCGGCGGGCGGTGCGACATTCTCCTCATAGCGGGGAGCCGACGCGTCCTCCGGCGTGCATGTTGGCGAGATTGGGAACGCCGACGCGTCCACCTCAACGCGTCGCGGCGAGGAGCGGAACGCTGACGCGTCCTCCTCGACTAGTGGCGGCGAAGAACGGAACGGCGATGTGTCGCGTAGCGGCGAGGAGCGGAACACCGACGCGTCCTCCTCGACTAGTGGCGGCGAGGAACGGAATGGCGACGCGTGACCGTCCGCACGGTGCTGCGAGGGGCTCCTAGGGCTTGGGAGGGGCGATGCCATGGTGGTCGACGTGAGAGGGAGGGGGAGGAGGTAGCGATGAACGTGAACGTGAGGGGGAGGAGATAGCGATGTCATGGGAGGCGCAGTATTTATAGCGAGCAATGGCACACCTACGTAAGATATGGACTGAGCTGCACTGACTTAACTGCAGGTCCAGTTGCGTCACTGACATGTGGGCCAGACCCATGTTGGGCCCACATGTCAGTGACCGAATGCACCTGCAGTTAAGTAACAGCTACGTGGGCATATTTGTTGGAGTAAATTACGGGGGAGCGAAGGGGTGGAAATATTGCTGGTCACAACGGATTGGACGAGCGTGAGGGGAGGAGAGTCATCCATGCAGATTTTTTCACACGGGGTGGAGTGGTGGGACCGCCGGAGGGAGAAGGAGAGTTTGGCAGGCATATTATTTCCACACATGGAGAGGAAATGATTTGGAGACGAACGGGGCTTCCAGCAGGCATGGGGAACGGTGCATAATAAGTCATCTTGCATGCCATGCTAGGTATAGTCTCAAGTCATTAAAAACAAACACGCCCCACACATGTTCATATTTCAAGGTGCACTAAATTATTGCATGCGATGATTAAGGCTGGCCATAATGGTGGTCTCTTAGCACACGGGAATAGCAAACATGCTGATGTGGCAAAGAATTAAAGAAGAGAGGGGGGTTAGAGTAACTAGTGTTCATGCATGCATTGGTAAACACATTTTTTTGTGGAGAACGACAACACTAGTTGAGTACTTTTGCAGACTTCAAAAACTATTCCACAGTGCGTCAACATTCACAATGTCAAATCAATATTTTTACACTAATTATAAATCGTAGTTCTTATACTCATTATAATCAGTACTCCCTCCGTCTAGGTGAGCAAGTCATCTTAGATTGTGCACTGTGACCAAGGAGGAGGGGAAAACGAGAGATCTTAATGTTTATTTGCTAATTAATAGCATTGCATGCAATGAACTAACAACTGCATGTCGTGTTTTAGTCTCAAGTCATTAAAAGCATGCACACCCACATCTCCTATTGGTTGATATGTCAAGAAACAAGAAACGAGGTAGAAGTTAATGCACCGCGCCTAAGTGTTTTGGGAATATTGTATCGAATGAGTGTACTGGTGGGGCTGGTTAATTAATATAAGGTGGTGCTAAAAAAAGTATAAATTTGGTCAAACACTTTGCAAACGGTTGACGGGAGTAAAAAGGACCAGAGGGAGTATCATGCATGCAGAGTAGGCAAAAAAATTGCTTGTCTAAAAAAAGGCAAATTTTTTTTTGCTCATTTATAGCCGGTCGAAGTCTCCAAGGGCGCGACCGCGCGAGGGAGGCGAAGGTCATGGGAGGCGCGACGTTTGACGGAATTAAGTGAAGTTACATCCACGCGCCGGCATGGTGCGCGAACAGGCAGAAGCTATACCGTCAGGCCTACGATATGGGTTTAGTAGACATGACATCTAGTGGGTCCCGCATAGTTCTCGAGAACTCTTTGGGGGCTTGCGGCCGTTTATCCACCGGGCAAGCCAACAACCCCATGCCGTTCGCACGCCCTACTCGTCCCCGTCTTACCTTACAACAGTTCGCTCCCAGTCGTCCCGTCCTTTCACATTAGTTCGCTCCTAGTTTTTTTTGCGGGGTACAACAGTTCAACTTCTCCTAACCCTCCTCCAAAATCCATGGCCTCCCAAATCTCCATGGTCGCCACTGAGTACCAGGTTAGAGCCATCACAGGCGATCAGTTCATCGTCATCTACACACGTGGATCCGAGACGGTGAAAGCATGGCTTGCTCACTTCCTACGCATGTTCAATAGTTCAACGGATGAGTGGGTCGTTGGGCTAGATGTTGAGTACACCACAGTCCTGGGACGAGAGAAGGATCTAAAGGACGAAGAGAGGAAGAAGCCCGCCGTGATCCACGTTTGCGTACATAACGTTTGCTTGGTCTGCCACATATGCCACACCGACGTTGAGTGCTAGGATTTTAAGAAGTTCCTCAAGGACAAAAGAGTGAAATTCGTTACTGTAGGCTTTAAGAACGACAGTGACGTCCTGCGTCAGATAGGTCGCGTTGTAGGCCGGCCCTTTGACCTCTAGAAGGCAAGCCTGGTGTCCTCGTCTAAACCTTCAATGCTGACCCTGGCAGCAGCCATGATTGATCCTCCGTACGCTAAACTGAAGAAACCTCATCACGCGTTTCATCATGCATGGGAGTCAAAGATATTAGATGAAGATCACATCCTGTACGCAGCAATGGATGCCTACCTTTGTTTAAATATCTACAAGGGTTGGATGAAGAAGCAGAGCTCAGTGTCCGGTTCAAGCAAAGAAGCGTCGGCGAAGAGGAAGAGGAAGAGGGACGAGGACGAAGTCGAGGACGTGGACTCAGACTCCAAGTAGGTGGCAGTGCCGTCGCTCATGCTGGTTCTACTCCAGTGTCAAGCGAAATAGTTGCTTATTAGTTTATTTTCAAGGGTGTGTTGTGCTGAGGCCCCAGTAGAACTATGTTTATGTTCTTTCTCGTTATTTGAAGTCTTTAGTACGTACAGTAGTACTAGTACTATGTCTTACTACTGTTCTTCTTGCAGTTGGTACTACTGCTCGTATCTTCGTGTTCCTACTGTACTTAATACGCTCGTACTAGTAGTATAATTTGGGTTAGTCAATTTGTGAAAGAAGTTCGATGGAGCGAAGGAAGAAGACGGCAGAAGAGGTGGAAGAAGCCCTTCTAGCCATCCATGTTGCATCAAACGGCTCACATGAGTCGACTGACCCAAATTGCTCCTTCAGATTGCAGGATTCACATGGCATTCAAGGTCTCGAAGGTAGATTCCGTGTCCGCACCCAGTTTGCGGGCTTGACGCGCGCGCGACTGGCTTCCGCCGCGACAGCCACCATGCGTGCCTCCTCCGTGCGGGCGGAGACGATAATGACACGTTAGTTCCTCCTCGCCGGCGTGCTGGAGCACGCGCTCGTCCTCCTCTTCGTATGTTGTGTGCATAGACGCGGCTCCACCAGCTGCTCGCGTGCTTGGCAGCGCGGCGGCATCACGAGGAGGGACTGTAGACGACGTGAGCGGGCGAGCCTTCGGCTTCATGGCACAAGGACGGCGGCGACATGGCGGTGATGGGCGGGAAATTGTTGTCCGGAGCAGGCGAGCGCCGGCATGCGCAACGGCGGCGGCATATTGATGAGTGCGCATGTGGGAGCTTACTTTAGTTTTAAATATAAGGTTGGTCAAACTTAAAAGAAAACCATACTAGTACACGTAAACATTAGACTTAGGCAGCGCTTTTATTAGTTAGTACCACAACCACGATACGGAATCCTGTGCAAGCACGTGAACCGCGGCCGCGCGATCGATTGAACGGTGCGTCACCATGTCGCGCTCGAAGGACATCCACCGAACCTTTTTTTGTGTGTGAAAACAATCCTTGAGTATTACTCAACTTTTTTTTCCTGTGAAAGTTCTTGACGTTGCAATATTTCCATATATTTGAATTTAGCTGCAGTTCGTGTTTATTTGGATTTGGACGTTTTAGGTGCGCCCTAGTTTTTTTTAATACTGATTTTGTGTGTGTGACTGAGAGAGAACGTGTGTATGTGTCCATATGTGTGTTGTGACGGAAGGGCGGTGTGCGTGTGATACAGACATAGAGAGGCGTGAATGTGCAAATGATCATGCATGAGTGAGACATAGA
The DNA here is from genome assembly GCF_002162155.2 of Triticum dicoccoides. Classification (NCBI taxonomy): domain Eukaryota; kingdom Viridiplantae; phylum Streptophyta; class Magnoliopsida; order Poales; family Poaceae; genus Triticum; species Triticum dicoccoides. The sequence continues at coordinate 585,609,569 of NC_041392.1, read as the reverse complement.
CAGATGCCGATACGTTGCGTATACATGAGAGAACGGTCTTCTAGTTTACTTATGTGTGTGTGTGAGAGAGACAGAGAGAGACAGAGAGTGGAGCATCCGTAACACAACAACCATCTCTCTCGATTCGTCCGTCCCTCGCACGGTTGCATGCAACACATGCATCAACGCGCACATTTTGACACCCTCACCCGGCCCCTGCCCACCTCAAGGCCCGCACAATCTCTTCGTGAATACCCATTTCTCTCCTTAGGTTTGTTTTCTCTGAATATCTGACACACACACAGAGAGAGAGAGACACACACACACACAGCACAACACACACACACACTCCCCCGAGCACACAATTCATCCCCATCCAAGGTTATACGGCGACCACTCTCGCTTGTGCTTCTTTGCACCCCAACATGCACAACACCTCAATCTTCAAAGAGGGCAACGAGCAGATCGAAGACGGCGACCACA
>NC_041392.1:585549569-585608793 GCF_002162155.2 Triticum dicoccoides | reverse complement strand
GCACAAAATTACCAATCCCTCTCTCCCCCGCACAAAATTGTCAATCCCTCAACCCACGAGATCCTTCCCCTCTCGTCCATGTTTTTCCTGCTCTCTTATCAAACATGTTATCTCTTCTCCTTCCACGTATACAGAATCCAGATGCACACGCATCTCATGTATATTACATGTATGCATCTTTCTCACAGACCTAACTTCTTCCTCTCTCTTTCTCTCTCTATCTCTCTCTGTCTCGTTAGGTTTGATTCCTACTCTCTTGTCCACATACATACAATCTTTCCCGCCCTATTTGCTCCATCTTCAAAAGCTCTCTCTGCACGTTTCATTCACACATTGGGATATGTCAAAATGTTGCTTCTATAATGGCTGATGTAGAGTTATGGTTGTTCTTGTTGCATCCTACAAAGTAATAACTATGAAATGCATTTAGATTCTCATTTGACTGGGATTATGTGAGTTTGAGCATGTTGTGAAGTACTATAGACCTTGTATACATCTTGGGATTCGACAATGATTGTAACTATTGAATTGTATAGACCATTACATTCGAAGTCAATAGCCTAATATATTTATTTCACAATTTCAACAAATGATTAGTTCACTACAAACTAAGAAAACAAATGTGTACTCCCTTCGTTTTTATCCGCGTATTAGAATTGGTCAAAGTCAAGTTTTGTAAACTCTCAGAAAGCTTATAACAAAAAATATTAACATATACAATAACAAATAAATACCATTCGATTCATTATTGAATGTACTTTCACATAATACATATTTGTTATGGTAAATGTTTATATTTTTCTATAAACTTGGTCAAACTTTAGGAAGTTTGACTTTGGTCAAACCTAATATGCAGAGTTTACTACTACTACTCGCTAGTTGCTTAGCCGAATCACTCAACACACCACACGGGGAGTCTAGTGTCACAAAAATTTGAGTTCGGCGGGAAAATCTCCCGCGAGCCTGATTCGATCAGTGGGAAGTTACCATCATAGCCTTCGGAACAGGCCTACGGATGACGCTTGGTAGGGGGATGTTTTCGTAACTTCAGGTTCACCCTACCCAGCCAACCCCACCCCGGCACCCAGAGTAGTACACCTGAATACTCCCCAATTTCTATCCCCACCGCAAAATAGACTTCTCCACGGCACCGCAGCCTTCGTGCTCCTCCCCTTTACATCGGCGCACTCGTCCACCGCAGCGCATCTGCCTCATCGATGACCTCGTACACCGCACTGGAGCCGGTCCACCATCATCATCGTACACGAAGCCTCTTCCCCGACATCGTCTTCCATGGTCTCGGATCTGCTTCCCAGAAGCCGATGCCAAGCTCAGAAGTACCACCGTCGTGGACAATGAACTGAGTCCCGTTGCCGACCATGACTCACAGAGGCCGCCACGACCATCGTTCTCCTCCTCGATTGGTAATGTGTGTATTGAATCACTTAGCAGTACATGCGCAGTTCCAATTTTGTTCATACCTACCCTTCAAATTTCATGGGTGCTATTGTTCCCGTAAAAGTAATTGGTTATAGCCTCCGTTGTCCAACAGAATATCAGCTTGTAATTGTGCGTCGCTCCTGTATCGCGCTTTGCTTGGGTAGGTTTTTCATCTGCAACCAGTAGTGTGGCAAATGATGGAAAGGTTTTTAGAACTAGCAAAATGCCCATGCGTTGCACGCATCAAGATGCATTTGTTTGAGTAGTTTATCTTGTTGGAGATGCTCTAACATGGCAGACGAGTGCTTTAATGTTGCCCACAAGATGCACGAGTATTACTAGTAGTATATTTTTCTTGCCATGTTGAGATTTTAAAACCACGAGTGTGAACATGCAGAGGAGCAATGAAGACCAAACACGGGATATATGGGACATCTTCAAGGAGCGTGGCAAGTTAAAGAGGAGCTGCATCGAACCTATAAAATGAGCTTCGGTAAGTAACACCCTTTCAATTACTTTCGTGTAGCCTCGTGTTCTTTGATGTGTATATGTTGTAGTTTCTGTTTCTCTTAAGCGTGGTGCTCTTCGATGTGTAATAAGAAGAGTCTTAATCGTCCTAATGCTTTCGTTTTTAGCTTGATGTAGGAAGTGGGTGTTCTCACCTTGTAGTCTGTTTTTATTTATTTTTTCCTTTTGAATTCACTTCTCCAAGTTCTATTTATCTGGCTTCTACTAAATGGATCTAGGTTGCTCTGAGTATTGATCTAAAAAAGAAGTAACTTCATGTCAGGATGCAGTTCCTGCGAGGAGGGAAGTATGGTCAACCTCGAGATCATGTTTCCAAAATGAGGCTGGATTACACACAAGGTGCCAGTTCCCTAATGATGCTAGATTAGACACAAGGTGCAAATTCCCAGATGATGCTGGATTACACACAAGCCAGGTGGAGTCGTCAGCTGTTCATGTCCTCGTGGCGTTAGTAAAGGCTGAAAGAAAGCGTGCAACAGCCCTTGAGAATGTAGCTGAGTTCCTGAAGAAGCAAAAAGAGCAATCAGATGCTCTCTTCACCCAAGCCAAAGAAGAGATGGAAGAAGCCAGAAATAAGCTAGCAGAGGCAGAGCAGGCTAGGCGTCTCCTGCTATCTAAAACTGTTGTCAATACAAAATTTCCTTCATAATAGCTAGGTTCAAATGTTTATCCAGTCAGCATGCCTGTTGTGATGTCCATGCATCTACTGATGTGGCACAAAATGTTTTTTTTCGGGTCATGTAATAACAGCAATTACTTTCCAAACAATAATAGACGAAGCATTGGACATGGTATAGTTCACGCGCAAGCCCGACATTCCAAGTTCAACTTCCACATCAAACTCATGTTCACAGATATCTGCACATTCATACATAATGTCCACAACCATGTTTCACTTCAAAGCCAAAAAAATGTGAGGGGAGTTATAAATAAAGAAAATCCTCTACTAGTTCCTGCTACCAGTGCGAGCACAACAAGTCAAGACCATGCGTAAATTAATTACATTTTAGTCATTTTTTGTGTTCTAAAATGCCTGCCGGCTCGCGGAAGGACGTGTTGCCGGCACACGCGCGGATTCAATGAAGGCATGCGTGGCAGCCTTAAGCTGGTTGCACGCGGCGAGGAGGCATGCTCAGCCGGGCCTGTAGCGAGTGCGGCCCTCTTGGCCGGTGCGCCGGTTCAATGCCTGCGCTATGAGAGGCCGCGTCCGTGTCAGAGCAATCACTCCCTCCAGTTCTTTTTTGTTTGGGTATAACAAAATCTCGTTTTCCATTCACATTTTACAAGTAAAGTTCGTGGACAAACTTTGACCCAAAGTACGATGGGGACTAGTAAACCAGAATGGAGGTAGTAGTTTTTTTAATCGAAGAAGGGTTTCCCCTTCCGATTTTCATTAAAGAAAACCAGCATCTAAATCTAAACCATAGTACTTGCCCTAGAACTACCAGGTTCAACATCTCGTAACATAAACCCATACAACCTCCATCGAAAAGAACAAACCATACAACCATACGCCAAGGAGGTATGTAGTACTATGAATTCCATTTTCGCTCAATACCAATCGTTCTAAAAACTACTTACTACTTATAACGCGCCATTGAAAATCGGAACTCTTAACCCCGCTAAAAAAATGATATTTTAAACGTGGCTACTCAATATGTGGCAACTGGCGAGCCACCGCGCTCCAAGTCGTTCACCTGTGGTCCCGACCATCAACTCCTACGGATCAAATTATCACGCGAGCTGACTATTCCTACAAAGGTGCTTCACCACGTACCCGGTACCCGCGAATGCAACAATTGTGCACCTAGGGTTTTAGAGTTTATTTGTTAATGTCGCCTTTACATAACACTCATGTGTGCGAGACAGCGAGAGGCCGACTGCGTGCATGCGCCTCTTCTCTTCGTATATGTACTCCACCATTTGTCTGGTGTCCAAAAAATTATAATAACTACTAGCAATGTGCCAATGTGTTGCCACACGATCAAAGTAGATTAATACAGTGGCGGAGCTAGATGCAGATTACGCCTGGGGCTGTGCTATGTTGAGTGATAAACTTCTATGATTTTCTAAGCTTTGCATGAAGAAATTACAAAGGAAGTTGTTTCTAGGCCTGGGGCTATAGCCCTAGCTGCCCCAGGCCTGTCTCCGCCACTGGATTAATACATATTCACCGATTTGGTAGAAAAAAGTCTAGCTTTGAAATACGTATATCACTAAAAATAAGTTATGTTTCACTCAAAATATATTCCTTTGGCGGTTTTGATGAGATAAGGGAGGAATGTTGTTGGTTTGAAGATTCGAGAAGTGGTATATGTCTAATTTCTACTCTTACTAGCAAGATGCCCGTGCGTTGCACGGAACATCAGGATCTTGTGGGAGAAAAGGATGAACGAGGGAAGGCCTTATCTGGAAATGTGGTGAAGAGTGCGGGTAAATTGCCATATTTTCCTTCCTATCTGTTAGATATAAATCAGACGACCTACATTGCAGGATGGCAGGCCCACCATCATCACCAACTCTATTTTTTATCCCTACTCTTATAATAAGCATTGTCGGTGATGATCGTGTGCCTGCCATCTTGCAATATAGGCCGTCCGATCTATATGTGACGGATAGGTAGGAAACTATGGCAATTTTGCAAAAAGATACCCACACCCCTCTCCACATTTGCAAATAAGGCCTTCCCTCGTTCATCCTTTTCCCCCACAAGATAAACTACTCATACAAATGCATCTTGATGTTCCGTGCAACGCATGGGCATCTTGCTAGTTGTTGCAAAAAGCCCATGTGTGTGAGAGAGAGAGGGCGAGTGGAGGAGGACAGAGTGCATGTGTTACAAAGACACAAGGAGTGTGTGTGCGATAGGTATTAGCTTAAAATGAGGCGATAGTGTGTGTGCATGATCGAGAGGACGTGTCTCAAGAAGGGAAGAAAAATCTACATAGATACAAGGAGCGGGAGAGAGACATGTATGCGATGGTGGAAGCACGAGTGTGCGGGTGTATAAACCTATCTAGAGGCTAGCTAGTCGATAAATGTTTGTGAGAGAAATACGAGTCAGGGTGCGAAAGCGAGAGTTTTGTGTGTGTGAGAGAGAGACGGTAGTCGGGAAGGGAGTGGAAGCAGGAGTTGTGTGTGTGTGTGTGTGAGAGAGAGAGAGATAGAGGAGACGGTAGTCGGGGTTGTCTGATCGGTAAACAAATGAATAATGTCAGTCTGGGATGGAGATGAAAAGGAGACCGCAACAAATGTTCTGTCTACAGGAGAGATAGAGAGAGTAATTTTAGTGGTATGAGTCATATGTAGAGACATATAGGGTGTGTGAGAGAATCCCATAGAGAGAAAGACAAAGTGAAAGACGAGTGGAGACTGTGTGTTTGGCGGTGAAAAAGAAAGCTTAGGTACCGAGTGATACCAGAGAACAGTAGAGGCGTGAGAGATAATGAAAACCGTGTAATGGATAATGATAGGGAGAGTGTGACACTTCTCAAGGGAGACCTCGAGAGACCATGTTTGCGAGGATAGGAGCAACATGAAGTGAGCATGCGGGTGAGCTGGAGAAAAGAGAGTGATAGCTACCTGAAGGAGCATGCATGCGAGAGAGATGGGCGTGAAAGGAGTGAACAAAAAAGGGATTCAAATATTTGAATTCGAGATGATGATACATGTAATCCATACTCGAACCAAAATTGATCTATCAAACATGCATACTCATATGAATTCACGTACATCTATGTTATTTAATATGTAGATATTACTGATCCATACATTTTAGTAGAACATAATTAGGTTAAATTTTTTCGAATTCAACCTTAAGATTTCGAGATCGTTGTATTTGTATATCATATTATACATATAAAGGAGCAGAATTCTTTGTTGTGCTTTTGAAAGTATATATAAAAATGATGTATATAGAATGTAATTCCAATTGAAAATGGATCCCGCCTGGAAAAAATAGAATACAAACGGGATCCAAATTGAGTTGGCACGGTAAACTTGCACTCTGCAAAATTTGAACAAAGCGGGGAAAGTCGCAGTAACCGCCCGAAACCAAAATCTGCGAGATGGAAATCACTACTACCTATCCCTGCCACGCAAAGCCTATATGCTGGATTTCTATAGGTTTCGATAGGGGTAGGTTTGTAATTTCACCCAAACGTGATGTAACCGCCTCTCACCCGGATTCATACACGGTGGGCGCCAAAACATAGTGTGTCCTCGGCTGAAATCAACTCCCTCCCCGATTCATATTCATACACGGTGGGCGCCAAAAACAAACTCTCGTCGGCAAATATTCGGTGTATGCAAGATTACCGTCCTATCCCCAACCGACTAGTGTTGTTGTGATGTAGTAGAAATTTGAAACGGGGGCTAAGTTTGTAAATTTCCTCGCATTTGAGACAAGCGCGCCCAGAATACATGGTTCCCCCTTCCTCTCTACCTCCCTTTTCCCCATTCGTACTCCGTGGGCGCCAAAACACCCTCTCCACCCCACCCTCCTCCGTCCGCCACCCCATCCACCGTCATCCTCCTCCACCATGCTGGAGCTGATACCCCGATGCCGCCGTCCATTACGAGAGATCGACCTCTCTCATCCACGGCTTTGGACCGGGATCCTTGCATCCCGTCCTCTCGTTTCATCCCCGCCGTCGTCCACGTTACCGGCGCCGCTCCTACGACCGTCTCGTCCACCGCGCCCCGCCGCCACCGTCTACCCTCCTAGATCTGCTTCCACGCCGCCGACAGCCATCGCTACCACAACACCGTCAAATTCTCAGCAGATGCGTACACGGTGCCGCACCAGAGGCAGTACTCTTTCGTATCTGCTCAACTTATTTATCGCAGCAAGAAAATAGATCGCCACTGCTTTACTCTGATTTCTTGTCTTGGTTGCGAAGTTGCCTTTGTCCGGTTTGCACCTTCAGATCCGCCATGGCACGCTCAACACCATACTCGCAATGCTCATGGTTTTCCCCTTTTATATTCCACACTAGTTAAATCACAGTAGACTAAATTTCAAAATTGGGTCAGTCAATTTTTCAGAGCTCGCCGGAGTTCGCCAGTGCGATCGAAGGGGCTCGGGTGGGGAAGGTGGTTTTGGGGGGCGGTGGTGGGGCCTCGTCGAACGAAGAAAACTCGACGCGGGTGGGGGCGGGGGTGGGGGTGGGGGTGGCGGAGGAACACAGGCGGTGGGGCCGGTGGTTTGGCCGGCGGCCCATGCGGTGTTCTGTATGGGAAGCACAGTATGTTCCTTGTTAGGAAGGGGAGCAGGGACATCTGCAGTCAACATCTGATAGAGCTGGCCTGTACGTGATCGATAGGCTTTCAATTACTAGCGGCAATACAACACCGTAATTTCCAGCCAGTTCGACTTTCCCGATTTATATATCCTGTTTATGGTGTACCCCTGTTATGTACACTATGATCTGCCTAGTTGCTATGTGCTCTTGTTATCATGGTTTGGCAATAAACTCTCTATACAGTATATTATCAACCTATCATCTGCCAGCTATCCTTACTTCTGGAGCCTATTTTTTGTGTACTTGTGCCAGATTATATAAATGCATGCACCATATTATAGCACACATGAGCTCTCTCATTAGAATCCAGTGATAGCACACAAGTGTTTACAGGGGCGCCCCTATATTAGAATATCATCTGCATTACAAAGATAATCTCACAACTATTTATGTTTTCATGGTTCTCAGATATCATACGCAATTATAGTGAATATCAGAATCCGTGCATCAGAAGAATATTGTGGAACACTGCAATGACTTGCAAAATTGGCACCAAGGCATTGAGTGCCATTCTGGAAGCAATGAAACTCGTATTCTCCCCACCTGTTGATTCTTGTTCAGAATATCATCCTAATGACTATTCTAACCTCGAGGAGTCAAAGGCGGATGGCCTGTCCTATTCACCCATCAAGGTGCATGTTCTAATTTGGCAAGGTTTTATTGATTGCGCGTATCTTGCATATGTTGTCTTGCATTTGTTCTACTTTATTGCACCGCCATCTGCTTAGTTTACTCATCATATATGTCGAGATGCCATGCCCATCCATTATCAATACATATTCCATCTGTCATCGTACCATGTTTTTCCACTCAAATGCTGTTCTGGTGCATCAGACATCAAAAAGGAAGAGGGTGATTGCCAAACCTGAAGAAGCACCAGCAAAGTCCTTGAAAAACGTGGTCGTGCTGGAGAAATCAGATAGCACCTCACTTATATTGGCTGTACAACCAGTGACACAAAACGTAGGACCGACTCCAGCAGACTGTACCCATACTTCACTGGCCACACCACTAGCCCCACCACACAGGACCTGCACTCCAGCAAAAGGTATACCGATTTCATTTGCCATAGCACCAGCTGTACCACAGAAAAATCCCACTCCAGCAAAAAGTACAGCAAGTCCACCGGCCGAAGACCTATCCCAACTGCAGAGACGGCCAATTCCTGCAGATGGGAACCCCATTCCATTTATTCCCAGTTTAAAAGACAATGCTTTCAATGTTGTTAGGGACTACGTGCATATATTCCCATCATGGGAAGATTATTGTGAAGACAAACACCATTTTCACATCTTCCTGTCCAACTTACGTGTAAGTGCTATTATTCAAGGTTATTATTTTCCTATTTTCTGCTAATTGAACACATCACTGATTTACATTACATTGTTGTAACTAGGCGAGGGTCAATCTGGATAGTCATGACGAGCAAAGCTTGCTTGTGCTTTTCAAGGAAGCATTGTAGCAGTATCGGTGTTACCTGAGGAAATCACACTTTGATGGCAAGTCTATAAACGAATTTCCGGTGAAGTCTCCTGTGCTAAATTTAGAAGACATTGAATGGAAAAACCTTGTTATGCACTGGTCTCGTTCCCAGGATGAGGTAATGTCTATGAAATCACATGACAATTTGAACTTCTACTTTTCCGCATGTGCCTTATGGATCTTTTTTGCACGAAATTTGCTCGAAGAAGAATTCTGATTTGACAAGAACGACAGGATATCGCAAATATGCTGCCCGCTGCTTTGCTCTTGTTAGTACCTGTTGTCCTGTATCACTGTACTTGCATATATACCTGGTTCATTATGTGACAGCAATATGCATGATAGCTTGCTTATCAATTGTTCGCTCCAAATTATCTGATCTGTATGAATGGTTACATTAGTGTAGAATATATCCAATGCCAATGTTTTTTTAGCTCTGCATTTCTCTTGTAAGTACATGTTGTCCTTTATCAGTGTACTTATAATGGCAGGTAGTTGTTCATGTACCATCACTCTGCAGCTTACTTTCCTTTGCCCTCCATTTTCTACACATCAGATCTATATTTACTCTTACCATAAGGTTGGTACTGAAGAAGTTTAGCTGTGCATTGCTCTTGGCTGTACCTTTTTCCTGTATCGCTGCACTTACATTTATAGCTACTTGGTTATGTAGCATCACTCTTCATCTTATCTTAATATTCTCCATTTTTTCGTATATTATCACATCTATATTTACTATTAACAAAATGTAGAATAAAGGCAATGCTTTTGAAGAAGATTCTGTGGTAAACTTCTTGAATTGCCCCCCCATCAGCATGGACAAGGCCTTTATAGAGCCTATCTTCACCAACAATGTAAGTTTGTCCATCTCAAGCCTTCAAACTTTGTTGTATATATTTGGTTAGGCATGACTGCAACAGCTGTTTATTTTTGGTGTTTGCATCAAATTGCTTGTTTAAATTTTATTATATGTAGTTCATAAACAAAAGTTCATCCTTTCTCAATTTAAGTTTTCAGTTGTACAACCAAGTTCCTTCTTCATACCATGTAAATTAAACTATACAAAGCAAGTGATCTTATTTTGCACTGCATGTATGCTTCTGTTCTTCATCTGTAATCCAGTGGTGTGGTGAACCTACCCACTACAGCACAATGTCATATTCTGCAATGTCTTAACTATGAACAATGTCATATCATTCTACTATTATTTAAACCTTCTCTTTGTTTGCCAATCTGAAATGGTATAAATTGATAGCACACTAACCATTGATACTTCTGAGTTCTTGATCTGTAATCCAGTGGTGTCGTGAAGCTGCCAACTCCTTCACAATGTCATTTCCTGCCATGTCTTGACCTGAACAATACCATATTGTGTTAATGCAAATTTAAAATGTGTCACTTTATTCGTCAGTAAGAAATGTGATGAATTTTCAGCACTGATACTTTTATGTGCAAAACCTGTCATCTGTCTGCTTGTTTATCTTTCAGAGTGAGGAAGATACAAGTGTTGAATAGGCACAGTCTCATCATCTTGCTCAACTGCTTGCCCTGCAGCTCCCCAGCAGGGCTAACCTTTCTTGAACTCTATTGAAGTGCTGTCGGTTTTGTATATTATTTTGTCGACGTGTTTATTTGCACTGGTGGCGATCTTTGATGCCCAGTGTATGTAATCTGCTGTCTACTTGTGCTTTATTATCATAGTGGCGAACTTTGATGCCCAGTGGATGTAATATGCTGTAACTTCTTTATTGTATAGTCTAGGTTTTTTCTTATTCATGATGCTGCAGTTATTTTATTGTATATATATCCTGTCTTCGCAGTAAACTGGCCAAACCGTAAAATTATGGTACATAATCGGGCCGTCATGCAATCACGATGTAGGTTGGGCCTGAAACGTGCCGATCAGCTCACGGGCCGGCAGCATCCCGAAATGAACCCCGACCCATGATTGTGCGAATCAAATCATGGGCTTTTAACAGGCCGAAAAATTGTCTCGGTCCTTGTTTGGCCCAATCAGATATCGGCTGCGAGCAGGCCGGATACAAACTGGGCCATAGTTAGGCCCAACTATATGACGGGCTTTTAACAGGCTGAAATTAATATAGGGCCGAAATGTTAAATGGGCCCTTAACAGGTCAAAACTAATATCAGGCCGAATTACTAAGTGGGCCTTTAGCAAGTGGGCCCAAAAGCATAGTGTCCAGTTGACGGGCCGAATCTGATATGGGCCATATTTGAGCCCAAAGCCTTTTAAAGGGCCGGACCTAATCTGGGCCGTAATTTGGCCCAAAACATGGTAGGCCATAACGGGCCAGATCTCATATGGGCCACTATTAGGCCCGGAGCATGGCAGGCCATTAATGGACCGGATCAAATATGGGCCGGCATTTGGCCCAAAACATGGCAGGCAGTTAATGGGCTGGCCTACTAGGGTCCTCAAAATCTTGTGGGCCTACAGGTGGGCCGGCCATTAATATCGGCGAAATCTTGTGGGCCTTTAGCTGGGCCGGCCCATTATGATCCGCAAGAATCTTGTGGGCCTTTACCTGGGCCGGCCCATTACGGCACACAAAAATCTTATGGACCTTTACCTGGGCCGGCCCATTATGGCCCGCAAAATCTTGTGGGCCTTTAGCTGGGCCAGCCCATTATGGTCTGCAAAATCTCGTGGGCCTTTAGCTGGGCTGGCCCATTATGGTCCGCAAAATCTTGTGGGCCTTTAGTTGGGCCGACCCATTTAAACTTGATGGGCCGGTCCACGTGTCAACATATCATAGGCGCGTCTCGCCCATTGGATGAGTTGACATGTGTCTCCTCCAGCCAATGATGATTTTACACATGGAAAATCCCCATTGGTCGGGGCTGTTAACGGGTTATCGGATCCAAAACCCGACCCGATAGATTAACAGTGTTCCGTTACAGTGGATGCCACGTGTCGGTCACCCTTGACGAAAGCACTTCTGTGACGCGCGATTTATTGTCATGGAAGTGGACACTTCCGTGATTATAATTTTGGTAATGTCATGGAACACTTCTACGACAGCACACGTATGACTATCTTGATTCTGTCATAAATTTGTCATGGATGTACATGCATGACAAAAAAAGCGACCTACTATGACAAACACGTATCATCACGGAAGTGTATTTTTTTGTAGTGAACGCAGTGCTCAAGAGGTAGCAAGAAGAATTTCTGGCGCCGTTGCCGGGGAGTCTGCACAAAAGTCAACATACCAAGTACCCATCACAATCCCTATCTCCCGCATTACATTAGTTGCCATTTGCCTCTCGTTTTCCTCTCCCCCACTTCACCCTTGCCATTTTATTTGCCCTCTCTTGCCCAATCTCCTTCTCTTTTTCCGTTTGCCTTTTTCTCGCTTGCCTTTTGTTTGCTCGTGTGTTGGATTGCTTGTTTGTCGCGATGGCTCAAGATACTACCAAATTGTGTGACTTCACCAATACCAATAATAATGATTTCCTTAGCACTCCGATTGCTCCTCTTGCCAATACTGAATCTTGTGAAATCAATACTGCTTTGTTGAATCTTGTTATGAAAGATCAATTCGCCGGCCTTCCTAGTGAAGATGCCGCTACTCATCTGAATAGCTTCGTTGATTTATGTGATATGCAAAAGAAGAAAGATGTTGATAATGATGTTGTTAAATTGAAGCTATTTCCTTTTTCGCTTAGAGATCGTGCTAAAGCTTGGTTTTCGTCTTTGCCTAAAAATAGTATTGATTCTTGGAACAAGTGCAAAGATGCTTTTATCTCTAAGTATTTTCCTCCCGCTAAGATCATCTATCTTAGAAACGATATTATGAATTTTAAGCAACTTGATCATGAACATGTTGCACAAGCTTGGGAGAGAATGAAATTAATGATACGTAATTGCCCTACTCATGGTTTGAATTTGTGGATGATTATATAAATTTTTTATGCCGGATTGAATTTTGCTTCTAGAAATCTTTTAGATTCGGCCGCGGGAGGCACTTTTATGGAAATCACTTTAGGAGATGCTACTAAACTCCTAGATAATATTATGGTTAATTATTCTCAATGGCATACTGAAAGATCTACTAATAAAAAAGTGCATGCGATAGAAGAAATCAATGTTTTGAGTGGAAAGATGGATGAACTTATAAAATTATTTGCTACTAAGAGTGTTTCTTCTGATCCTATCGATATGCCTTTGTCTACTTTGATTGAGAATAATAATGAATACATGAATGTGAATTTCGTTGGTAGGAATAATTTTGGTAACAACGCGTATAGAGGGAATTTTAATCCTAGGCCTTATCCTAGTGATCCTTCTAATAATTATGGAAATTCCTACAACAACTCTTATGCAAATTTTAATAAGATGCCCTCTGAATTTGAGAATAGTGTTAAAGAGTTTATGAATTCACAAAAGAATTTCAATGCTTTGCTTGAAGAGAAATTGCTTAAAGTTGATGATTTGGCAAGGAACGTTGATAGAATTTCTGTACACACCTTTTGAGAGAGCCATACATGAATTGGAATTTGATAGAATACTCTATGTGCTTCACTTATATCTTTTGAGCTATGTAGTTTTGCTCTATGTGCTTCACTTATATCTTCTGAGCGTTATAATTTTGCTTTATGTGCTTCACTTAGATCTTTAAGAGCATGGTGGTGGATTTGTTTTAAAGAAACTATTGATCTCTCATGCTTCACTTAGATTATTTTGAGAGTCTTTAATAGCATGGTAACTTGCTTAATAATAGTATGCTTGGTATTCAAGATTTGTAAAACTTTCTTTTAAGTGCGTTGAATATTAAGAAAAGATTGATACTTGATAATTGTTTTGAGATATGAGGATGGTGATATTAGAGTCATGCTAGTTGAGTAGTTGTGAATTTGAGAAATACTTGTGTTAAAGTTTGTGATTCCCGTAGCATGCACGTATGGTGAACCGTTATGTGATGAAGTCGGAGCATGATTTATTTATTGACTGTCTTCCTTATGAGTGGCGGTCGGGGATGAGCGATGGTCTTTTCCTACCAATCTATCCCCCTAGGAGCATGCGCATAATACTTTGCTTTGATAACTTCTAGATTTTTGCAATAAGTATATGAGTTCTTTATGACTAATGTTGAGTCCATGGATTATACACACTTTTTCCTATCATTCCACCATTGCTAGCCTCTCTAATACCGCACACCTTTCGCCGGTATCATACACCCACCATATACCTTCCTCAAAACAGCCATCATACCTACCTATCATGGCAGTTACATAGCTATTCCGAGATATATTGCCATGCAACTTTCCACCGTTCTGTTTATTATGACACACTTCATCATTATCATATTGCTAGCATGATCATGTAGTTGACATCGTATTTGTGGCAAAGCCACCATTCATAATTTTTTCATATATGTCACTCTTGATTCATTGCATATCCCGGTACACCGCCGGAGGCATTCATATAGAGTCATATTTTGTTCTAAGTATTGAGTTGTAAGAAAAATAAAAGTGTGATGATCATCACTTTTAGAGCATTGTCCCGAGTGAGGAAAGGATGATGGAGACTATGATTCCCCCACAAGTCGGGATGAGACTCCGGACGAAAAATCTATATCTATATCTATACCTCTATACCTACTAATAAAGCAAGGTTATATTCTTGGTTTCGTCCCGCTTAAACAATGTTTTCCTACTTGAGGTGGTACTAAAAATTCGTGCATCTAGAATAAGCCGTAAGTTGTTTTCGTGACGCTCAAGCTGGGCAGATTTTGGGCCTAGCAACGAGCGAGGTAAGTGGGCTTTCTACTGAAGTTTTCTTAATGGGTCGTGAGCACGTGAGTGGACTTTTCAAAGTCGGTGTACACGAGTTGTTTGAATCGAACTCACGAGCTTTCGTCCCGTCTCACCTCGCTTCTTTGGATATAATTTTGCCGGTTCATATACGTAAGCTGTTTGGAGGATCAACAAGCAGGAATGAGGCGAAAAAGAATTAACCCCAACACGGAACACCGAGAATCGATCGAAAGGAGCAACCGCCGGATCCGGGGGAACCCTGCACGTTCCGCGAGTGAGTGGACAACGGACGCGTGAGGGCGGCGGCGCTGGCGGCATTCCGGCGAGGCGAGCTGGCAGTGGGATTGGGCGCTCGGGCGCGGGAGTGAGTGGACAGGGGCGCGGGGCGGCGGTAGCACTCCAACGAGGCGAGCTGGTGGTGGGATTGGGCGCTCAGGCACGCGATCTCCCACGAATCCACTGGGCCTGCCCCGTCATCTGCGCCGCAGCGCGACTCCGCCGGCATGGAGGCCCTTGCCTGGGCAGCCGCCGCCTCGGCGTTTCGTCTCCGGAGGCACTGCGAAGAGGGCCATTGATCTCGGTGTAGCTTCACTTTATGCATTTCGGGTGGAGTTTCTCTACAAGAGGTCGGATAAGTACTTGGCATTTGGCATGGTGGCGTGTCAGGCTGGTTGCAGCGGTGTGGAGGGAGACCTCGACCTTCACCGCTGGCTGATCTGGGGTGGTGCAGAAGGAGAGTTCAAAAGCAGCTCGCGGCTGCACTACGGCTGGCCGGAGGGAGCTGGGCAAGAGATACTGAGGGGCTCTACTGCCTCGAGCATGGCATACAACCCGATGGCATCATGCCAAGTTAGCTTCTTTATCTTTCAATTCTTTCACTTGTTTGTCTTTTACTTTCAGAGCTTACAAAATCTTAGATGCTGCTTACAAAAAATTCAGATACAATATTTTGATTGCACATTGCATATATTCAGCAAGTAGATGCCTTCCTACTAGCCGGTCAGTGTTTGTGTCCAGCTTGGGCTAGCTAAACTCAATAGTGTTTGTCCGGCTTGGGCTGAAATTTTAATCAGTCTAGCTAGCTCTTGCTACGTACTTGATCCAGCCTACGGATCAATTAAGGCATTTCTCTGAATTAACTTTGCATCTACCGCAAAGTAATTCAGTTGATGTGTTTCTTCGTCCAAAAGTACCGACTGCTAGGATCACACATCATGCTCGTCAAAACGTATACTACGTGTTCAGGTGTGCGCCAACACTAACCAAACACATATGACAACACCGACGCCACCTTGTAAGATTCGAGGACCCGGTAGTGAAATCAAGCGGACAAAATGGGGTGGCCATGTCAAATGAAGTCCAACATGACTTGGTTCATTGTGTACATGTGAATCTACTCACCAAAAAAAAAAAGGTTGCTCGGCATACTAGCTAGCAAGCCTCTCAGAAATTTCATCCATTAATACATATGACAACACCGACGCCACCTTGTAAGATATGAGGACCGGTGAAATCAAGCGGACAAAATGGGGCGGCCATGTCAAATGAAGTCCAGCATGACTTGGTTCATTGTGTACATGTGCTTCTACTCAGCAAAAAAATAAGGTTGCTCGGCATACTAGCTAGTAAGCCTCTCAGAAATTTAATCCATTTTGCCTTCTTCCAAAATCATGTACACGTGTGTACATTGTTGTGGCCAAAAACATCGACCAGCAAGTTTGTCCGGGATACTTCGGTACACAACGACATTCGGGGCATCACCAACATGGCAAACAAGCAAATCCTGAACTTCTTTGAACAACAAAGGGGCTATACTGAGGAGGTGTGGTGCGAAGGCCGCACACGATAAGTGCGGGGGAGCTGTGGGGGCACACAACAGAGAGGTTGAGGAAGAGCTTGCGGAACGAATATGTTGATAGGGTAGGCAAACACACAACGTGGATTCACCTCTTCCACGAGACCTTGCGGTTTCTACTCTAGCCGGGGCTCCACGCCGATATTTTCGAGTTGTGGTCAGCATCATGGACAACCGTGGTCATGTGACTGTTAGAAATACCATCCCGCTCACTCTGTCAACCGCATAGCCTCGCCGCGGGTCGAGATTGTAATTGTCACTTTGAGGTCGAGACATCTATTCTGTATCTGGGAAAAAGGATAAAGCCACGATAATGATTGGACGTCGTGTTGATCTCCCGTGGCAACGCACGGGCATGTTTACTAGTAAAAAAAGGGAAAAAAAAGAGGCCATAAAAAAAGAGAAAAGGACAAATAAAAAAATGAGAGAAAAAGAGAGAAGGGACAATGTTACTATCCTTCGAAGAAACAGAATATCAAACGGAGTCCAAACGGAATGAAACCTTCGGGAACGTGATTTTCTCACCGAACATGATCCAGGAGACTAGGACCGTGCTCCAAGGAACAAAAGAGGCGGTAACGAGGGTGGGGGGCGCGCCCCCTGCCTCGTGGGCCCCTCGGTGCTCCACCGATGTACTCCTTCCTCCTATATATACCTACGTACCCCCAAACGATCAGATACGGGGCCAAAAACCTAATTTCACCGCTGCAACTTTTTGTATCCACGAGATCCCATCTTGGGGCCTGTTCCGGAGCTCCGCCGGAGAGGGCCATCATCACGGAGGGCTTCTACATCATCATATCCTCACCGATGAAGTGTGAGTAGTTTACCTCAGACCTTCGGGTCCATAGTTATTAGCTAGATGGCTTCTTCTCTCTTTTTGGATCTCAATACAATGTTCTCCCCCTCTCTCGTGGAGATCTATTCGATGTAATCTTCTTTTTGCGGTGTGTTTGTTGAGACCGATGAATTGTGGGTTTATGATCAAGTCTATCTATGAATAATATTTGAATCTTCTCTGAATTCTTTTATGTATGATTGGTTATCTTTGCAAGTCTCTTCGAATTATCAGTTTGGTTTGGCCTACTAGATTAGTTTCTCTTGCCATGAGAGAAGTGCTTAGATTTGGGTTCAATCTTGCGGTGTCCTTTCCCAGTGACAGAAGGGGCAGCAAGGCACGTATTGTATTGTTGCCATCGAGGATACCAAGATGGGTTTTTTATCATATTGCATGAAACTATCCCTCTACATCATGTCATCTTGCTTATGGTGTTACTCTGTTTTTAACTTAATACTCTAGATGCATGCTGGATAGCGGTCGATGAGTGGAGTAATAGTAGTAGATGCAGGCAAGAGTCGGTCTACTTGTCTCGAACGTGATGCCTATATACATGATCATACCTAGATATTCTCATAACTATGCTCAATTCTGTCAATTGCTCAACAGTAATTTGTTCACCCACCGTAGAATACTTATGCTCTTGAGAGAAGCCACTAGTGAAACCTATGGCCCCGGGTCTATTCTCATCATATCAATCTCCATCACTTTATTATTGCTTTGCTTTTTTACTTTGCCTTTTACTTTTCACTTTGCATCTCTATATCAAAAATACCAAAAATATTATCTATCATCTCTATCAGATCTCACTCTCGTAAGTGACCGTGAAGGGATGGACAACCCCTAATCGTGTTGGTTGCGAGGAGCTATTGTTTTTGTGTAGGTACGAGGGACTTGCATGTAGCCTCCTACTGGATTGATACATTGGTTCTCAAAAACTAAGGGAAATACTTACGCTACTTTGCTGCATCATCCTCTCCTCTTCGGGGAAATCCAACGCGGTGCTCAAGAGGTAGCATGCACCCCTGCCGCTTACATCCTGGGTCAAGAAGGGCCTGAACTGGTCCTCGTCCGACGAATTGTTGGTGCTCCAGACGCGCGTTAAAGATATGGGAGACAAGAACATTGAACTGGTCAATGTGGTCCAGGTGATGTTAGTTCGCCTGATCCTGCCTTGTCAACACCGGACTTGCAATCTATGGGAGTTCGATCCGGCCAAGCACCAAACCTCGTGAGAGCTTTTCGGCTCCTCGCACAAGGACATCTGGAAGGTGCTTTTTAAGTCCAGCAAATCATGGCCGGACTCTGCCGAAGACCGCGGGTACCAACTGTCCCGCCCTGCAAGTTTGGTAAGTCATCGTACTTTTTATCCGCGTAACCCAAAGGAAGCGCTTAATGTGTTTTCTACAACTCTCCTAGGGCTGGACGAAGAAGGCGGAGCAGATCCATTGTCCGGCCCCGCTGCCCGAAGAACCGGCCGTCCCACTTCTGACGAAGATGCTGGTCCCGGTGCCTTACAAGGTGCCGAAGGAGACGGCCAAGAAGGGGGCCAAGAAGACCCGGGGCGGTCTTCGTCGCCTCGGCACTTCGGATACAATATCCGAAGGCTCCGATGCCCGTTCTGCCTCCGAAGAGGACGAGGAGGAGGAGGAGGAAGAAGATGAATCCCCTGCGGGGGAAAGAAAGAAGAGGACGGCCTCCGCACACTTGGAGGCCGAGTCGCCTAAAAGGGGAAAAGTTCCTCTTCCGGAGGAGTCCACTGCCGCCGCCGACAGCGGCCCAGCGTGGGATCCCAGGGCCCAGCCCCTGGGGAACTCATGAGTATATACAGTCCGAATACGCTTATGCGTCCGGACTCATCATGGCATAATATTTTAACCTGAGCCATATTTATTGTAGCCCGGTGAGGTCCCGTACCGAACAATCCTCATCAGAGGATTCACTGAGCTCAGATGCTATTGAGAGCGGGACGCCCCCGAAGGCCCCTTCTTCGAACAGGTGAATACCATCGAGGCTTCGTCCCAGAGGGACCCCGGCCAAGGAGGAGGGGAAAAGACCGTGAAGATTCCCATGGGAGCTGACGGCGGGGGGCATCTTGAATTCGGCTCCCAGCCGGATGAAATTCCGGAGACCAATACGGCTCCAGAATCAGGCAGGCAACCTCTCTCAGTTGGAGGGGGCATACCGGCAACCTCTGTCCACGAAGGTCTATTCCTGCACGCAATCGAAGAACAAGCTAGAATATGATAATGCAATCTGAATATTGTGAATATATATGAAGTATTGATAAAGGTGGGGATCTGAAAGCGGTCTTGGTATGGTCGTTGGACCCAAATGAAGTACACAAAGTTGCAATGGCTAACTTTTAACTAAACAAATCCCCAGGAAAAAGCTACTAGATGGATCTACTTATATAGGAGCAAGGGGTGGCATCCAAGGAGGTGGGAGGACGTTCCAAGGCAGCCTAAAACCAGCCCTAGGTCGTACAAGGCTCATGGGCCCAAGTGGAGGTGATGCAACACCTTTGGACTTGTTGTTTGACTCGGATTCTGCTGCAGTGTCAGATTTTTTCGTCCATATCTCAATGCTCCGGACGAATTTAAAGGTGAATCCAATTGGGTTGGAAGGAGGACAGAATCTACTTTCCAACAAAAAAAAGAATCACCCAATTCGGAGTTCGTATGAAAAAGTTGTTTGCGTTTTGAGTCAGGTATGTCTGTGCAGTTCGAATGTGAATCCAGAACGTGAGAGACTTGGACTCTATCTTCTCTTGGCCCAAAAGTGACGTGA
Source organism: Triticum dicoccoides (assembly GCF_002162155.2). NCBI lineage: Eukaryota > Viridiplantae > Streptophyta > Magnoliopsida > Poales > Poaceae > Triticum > Triticum dicoccoides. Next base: position 585,588,776 of record NC_041392.1, on the reverse strand, counting down.
GAGGACTTTTTGAACAGAACCTAAACTTCTCCTTTTCCCCTATCTTCATATGTGGATTGTACAAATGTCCCATACACCTGTAATTAGACAAAACAGAAAAGTGTGTGAATTATTTTTGTTCTGGATAACATAAATAGATTATTGAATAGTTTGCACTAGAAATCACCTGACAAGTATGCATGTATGCAACATTTTTGGTCGTATCCAAGGTAGTCATGTGCTCATCATCCTCCCCTTCTTGAAAATAAAGCCGTCCTCAGCGTTGCTTAATCTGAAATGTGGCTAACAAAAGAGACAAGGTGTACATGTTGTATATGTATATGTCATCCATTTTTATTTCCCGTGGATTTTGCACATATGACACATGTATACATGAGTAACTTTCATAGTTAATAAAATATAAAGCCAAAATATTATCACAAGAAGTAGAAGGCATGAAAGTATTGCAACTCAGTTTGCACATATAAGTGAAGCTCTTATTCATATGAAAAGATTGACAATATTCATCATTAAACCATCCCAACATTGGTGAATAAACCTTACTTGCATCAAATTTACATGCTACAACATGCTTAAATAAGCAAACATGCAATAAGTCATTTGACACAGAATCATCACCAAGATTAGAGGTCATATCAAAATGATTAAACATTGGTTCTTTTGCATCAACAGTTAATTCATTGGTGCACTCAAAATTGTTGGTATTTCAGTTGTTTGATCACATGACGCATTCATGACAGTAACATGATTCTCTAAAATAGGTGATGTGCTCAAATCAACAGGTAACTCAACACATGATGTATTCAAGTTAACTAGGCATGCATCATTCTCATGTGAAGTTATATCATCAATACCTTTACAGTTACCTTGTCGCAAAGATGTAGCTGATGTAGGTACGGATGATGGCAATGTACCATACTCTTGAGATGATGTCGCGCTCACAATCTGAGGTGTGGCTGCTCTAGTAGGTGCAACGGTGGAGGAACCAAGCGGTGGTGGTGAGCATGAACTAGAATAGTAGTTGTTGTAGTCACCCAATGCATCCTCCTATAACTGTCTCTCAAAGGTACAAGCACGAACATACATACCAGTAATGCAACGAGGAATATACTGAAATCATGCCTGAATATCATGGTTCAAACCACCAAAAAATCTATTCATTGTATCATCCTCAGATTCTTGTATGTCACAATGATGCATATAAGATTTGAACTCTTGGTAGTAAGCATGAACAGTGTTGTTGCCTTTTTTAAATTGTTCAAATTTGCGAAGCAATTCACGACGATAGTAAGGAGGGAAAAATTGTTGTCTCATTACATCTTTCAAATCTTTCCAAGTTGTGGGTTGGTTATCAATGTTTTTCTTACAATGCACACTCCACCAAACAGAAGCAAAACCAGTAAATGCTCTAGTGGCAGCTCGTACTCGCTCAAGTTCAGAAAAGTCATGGTGACTAAAAAATTGTTCTACTTCAAGCTCCTAAGCTAGATAAATAGCAGGATTAAATCTATCCTCAAATGACGGTAAAGAGATAACCTGACCATGTGCTTGTGTGTGTTGTCCCAACTCTCGTGATGGTGATGATGTGTCCGTTGTCCAAGAACTTCTATCTCCGGAACCTGTCATGATTAGTAGAAACAAGAAAAAAAATTCGAGAATAATGTTCCGATGAACTATAGGATGTGGTTGTAAAGTGCTCACAGTAAATCAAATATCAATATCTTACAAGTTCTTACCATGCGGCAGGTGGTGACAGGCAACCAATGGTGTCAAATAACTCCGAAGATTGTGTAAAGCGGTTGCCAGAAGAACGTACGTATACACGGAGTAGAAATATGTGGAGCTGGGTTGGGTATATATGGTAGCAAAATATTAGCAATAATCAATTCAAAGATGCAATGTTGAATAAACGCTCAACGACGGTACTGTGCTGGTCCTAGGCTAGACTGGAACTAGAGACGCGAGCCTAGAACACTAATAAGGTCACGGCGTAGCACAACTAGCATCAATGAAGGATACTAAGTAGCTATGGACAGCAAGATATAAGTGAAGATCACAATGGCAGTAAAGATAATGATGAAAAACAACTGCCAAGCAGGATATATACAACAGCTCTCTCTCCAACTTTCCTCTTGAAAAGTTTGAGCCAATTTTCTGATAACTTTTTTCAAAGAATGCTACTAACTCAAGCTTTCCAATGCAAAAAGAATCACTCAATTCCGAGTTGATATAAGGAGTCAAAAAATTATGAAACTAGCTTGAAAAACTGGAACAAGCTGTGTTCGCGAACTTTGGAGGGAAAAAACACCTATTTAGAAGTCAATTTTGAGGTGTCAAATATTGAACAAGCTTCTACAACTATTTAGATGCGGCTCGTCGCTAGCTTTCATTTGAGTACTAGCGGAGTCAAAATAGACTTCTTATAAGGAAGTTATGCCTGTTTTACTGATCAATGCACAAAACAGATTCCAATCCGAATTCACTACGAGATTGAGTCTAGATAGATCCGAATTTTGTTTTTTTCTTCTCTCTTTTTTTCTCCTCACACTTTCTTTTTCTTTTTCTTTCTCTCCTTTTTCTTTCTCTGACTTTTTTTCTCTTTTTTTTTCTCTCTACCTTTTTTTCTCTCCCTGTCTCCAAGACAAACTAGATAAGATGCAGATTGGATCAAGCGAAAATGTGAATGACCTCAACTATGATTGTGACAATGAACTATGGGTAGCACGTGGTGGAAATTGATGGATGGGGTGGTGGATAGCGGAAGGTATAACAACGCAGTGGCGACGTGACTAATGTGAACAGAACTCGAAACTCTAAACGAACTAGACACTAAGATGAGCAACTCGACACGACGATGCAACCGATAATTCAACTATGCAAGCAATGAAAAGAAAATTGCAAAGGCTCAGATTGGCTTGGACAAAGGATGAATAGATCTAACTTTTTTGTGGCTTTTTCTTGGACAATAGGTAAGAAAATAAATCTAATCTACGAAAAACTGGAAATTCTCACCGAGCAACCTAAAAACTGATACCACTTGATAGAGGCTGGGGTGCCCCGATCTTTCGATGAGATGATAACTATCGATTTGGTGGAGACGACTTTGATACCACTTGATAAAGGCGAGGATGTCCTGATTTTTCGATGAGATGATAACTATCGATTTGGTGGAGTCGACTTTGACGATCCGACTACAAACGTGCACGACATTGCGCCTTAGCAATCACTAAACCAACTTTGAGAGGTTATTGACCACGCCGGAGCACGATCAACCTAACCACGAAGGTCTATTCCTGCACGCAATCGAAGACAAGCAAGAATATGATAATGCAATCTGAATATTGCGAATATAGATGAAGTATTGATAAAGGTGGGGATCCGAAAGCGGTCTTGGTCTGGTCGTTGGACACAAACGAAGTACACGAAGTTCCAATGGCTAACTTTTAACTAAACAAATCCCCAGGAAAAAGCTAGTAGATGGATCTACTCATATAGGAGCAAGGGGTGGCGGCCAAGGAGGTGGGAGGACGTCCCAAGGCAGCCTAAAACCAACCCTAGGCCGTACAAGGCTCATGGGCCCAAGTGGAGGTGATGCAACACCTTTGGACTTGTTGTTTGACTCGAATTCTGCTGCAACGTCACATTGGTTCGTCCAAATCTCAACGCTCCGGACGAATTTAAAGGTGAATGCAATTGGGTTGGAAAGAGGACGAAATCTACTTTCCAACAAAAAAAAGAATCACCCAATTCGGAGTCTGTATGAAAAAGTTGTTGGCGTTTTGAGTCAGGTATGTCTGTGCAGTCTGAATCTGTATACAGAATGTGAGAGACTTGGACTCAATCTTCTCTTGGCCCAAAAGTGACGTGAGAGGACTTTTTGAACAGAACCTAAACTTCTCCTTGATGACCCCACAAGTATAGGGGATCTATCGTAGTCCTTTAGATAAGTAAGAGTGTCAAACCCAACGAGGAGCAGAAGGAAATGATAAGCGGTTTTCAGCAAGGTATTCTCTGCAAGTACTGAAATAAGTGGTAACAGATAGTTTTGTGGTAAGATAATTTGTAACGAGCAACAAGTAACAAAAGTAAATAAAGTGCAGCAAGATGGCCCAATCCTTTTTGTAGCAAAGGACAAGCCTGGACAAACTCTTATATAAAGAAAAGCGCTTCCGAGGACACATGGGAATATCGTCAAGCTAGTTTTCAACACGTTCATATGATTCGCGTTCGGTACTTTGATAATTTGATATGTGGGTGGACCGGTGCTTGGGTGCTGTTCTTACTTGAACAAGCATCGCACTTATGATTAACCTCTATTGCAAGCATCCGCAACTACAACAAAGTATTAAGGTAAACCTAACCATAGCATGAAACATATGGATCCAAATCAGCCCCTTACGAAGCAATGCATAAACTAGGTTTAAGCTTCTGTCACTCTAGCAACCCATCCTCTACTTATTACTTCCCAATGCCTTCCTCTAGGCCCAAATAATGGTGAAGTGTTATGTAGTCAACGTTCACATAACACCACTAGAGGCTAGACAACATACATCTCATCAAAATATGGAACGAATACCAAATTCACATGACTACTAATAGCAAGACTTATCCCATGTCCTCAGGAACAAACGTAACTACTCACAAAGCATATTCATGTTCATAATCAGAGGGGTATTAATATGCATAAAGGATCTGAACATATGATCTTCCACCAAATAAACCAACTAGCATCAACTACAATGAGTAATCAACACTACTAGCAACCTACTAGTACCAATCCTGGACTTGGAGACAAGAATTGGATACAAGAGATGAACTAGGGTTTTGAGAGGAGAAGGTGCTGGTGAAGATATTGATGGAGATTGCCCTCTCCCGATGAGAGGAGCATTGGTGATGACGATGGCGATGATTTCCCCCTCCAGGAGGGAAGTGTCGCCGGCAGAACAGCTCTGCCGGAGCCCTAGATTGGTTCCGCCAAGGTTTCGCCTCGTGGCAGCGGAGTTTCATCCCGAAAGGTTGCTTATGATTTTTTCCTCGACGAAAGACCTCATATAGCAGAAGATGGCCATCGGAGAGCCAACAGGGAGCCCATGAGGTAGGGGGCGCGCCCTGGGGGGTAGGGTGCTCCCCCACCCTCGTGGCCAGGTGGGTCCCCCTCTGGTGTACTTCTTCCACTCAATATTTTTTATTATGTCCAAAAATGACTTTCGTGGAGTTTCAGGACTTTTGGAGTTGTGCAGAATAGGTCTCTAATATTTACTCCTTTTCCAGCCCAGAATTCCAGCTGCCGGCATTCTCCCTCCTTATGTAAACCTTGTAAAATAAGAGAGAATAGGCATAAGTATTGTAACATAACGTGTAGTAACATCCCATAATGCAATAAATATCGATATAAAAGCATGATGCAAAATGGACGTATCAACTCCCCAAGCTTAGACCTCGCTTGTCCTCAAGCGGAAGCCGATAACGATAAATATGTCCCCATGTTTAGAGGTAGAGGTGTCGATAAAAATAAAATACGGACATGAAGGCATCATGATTATTCTCATAACAGCAACATATATGGATACTGTCATATGATTACTTATGCTCAAGTAATAATCTATTCACAATGCAAAGTATGAATCAGAAACTTTATTGAGAACCAACAAACTATAATCCCAATCATTGAAGCAATTGCAATTTATCATAACATCAGAAAGAGTCTATGTCAGAGCTTTATAGCAAGTCCACATACTCAACTATCATTTAGTCTTTCATAATTGCTAACACTCACGCGATACTTGTGGTTACGGAGTTTTAATCGGACACATAGAAAGATAGGGGCTTATAGTTTCGCCTCCCAAACTTTTACCTCAAGGGTAATGTCAAAAATAATAACTCATGCTCCCCTACATCCAATTATATATATCTATCAGGATCTTTCCAACATACTGTGCTTGCCAAAGGATAAAGTGTAAAAAGGAAAGGTGAAGATCACCATGACTCTTGCATAAGATAGAAGATAATAATAAAAGATAGGCCCTTCGCAGAGGGAAGCAGAGGTTGCCATGCGCTTTTATGGTTGGATGCACAAAATCTTAATGCGAAAGAACGTCACTTTATATTGCCCCCTGTGATATGAACCTTTATTATGCAGTCCGTCGCTTTTATTTCTTCCACACCACAAGATCGTATAAAGCTTATTTTCTCCCACACTAATAAGTTATACATATTTAGTGAGCAATTTTTATTGCTTTGCATCGATGACAACTTACTTAAAGGATCTTATTCAATCCATAGGTAGGTATGGTGGACTCTCATGGCAAAACTGGTTTAATGGTTTTTGGAAGCACAAGTAGTATCTCTACTTGGTGCTAAGAATTTGGCTAGCATGAGGGGGAAAGGCAAGCTCAAGATGTTGGATGATCCATGACAATATACTTTATTTCAGATATAAGAAAACATAACCCATTACATTGTCTTCCTTGTCCAACGTCAACTCTTTAGCATGTCATATTTTAATGAGTGCTCCCAATCATAAAAGATGTCTATGATAATATATTTATATGTAACCTCTCTTTCCTTATTACTTCCTATTAATTGCAACGATGACCAAAGCTATGTTTGCCAACTCCCAACAACTTTTAATCATCATACTCTTTCTATGTGAAGTCATTACTCTCAATAAGATCAATATGAACTCTTTATTTTTTATTCTTTTTCTTTTTCTTTTATTCACTCAAGATCATAGCAAGATAATCAAGCCCTTGACTCAACACTAATCTTTATTATATAGCTCACGGACTCGATTACATAGAGAGATCATAAAGCAAAACTCAAAACTAGATCACGCCATAAACTTTATTCTACTAGATCAAGATACTACTAATAGGATTGAACTAAGAGAAACGGTAAAGATAGGAGTGTGGTTGTGATACGATACCGGGGCCCCTCCCCCAAGCTTGGCAGTTGCCAAGGGGAGTGCACATACCCATGTGATTATGTCTCCTTCTTTGTTGTTGGTGAAATATTCTTGGTGATGATGCCCCTCATGATACGATTCTCCTCCTCGAGCTTATTGACTTGCTGCTTGAGGTCCATTATTTCCTTACGAAGCTTTCCTGTAACTGCTAAGGCTCCTTGAACCCAAGGGTGTTGCATAGCTGTAGGAGAACAAGTGACACTCCTCTTCATATTTTCATAAGAAAGAAATCTAACATTGGAAGGGATAACCGAGTTTGGAATAGCTGAGCTCTGCAGTTCCCCCATCGTGAACCCAGATCGAAAGCGAGAAGTGACTTCTTGATCCTCCATGGCATCTACCCTCATCAAGTCAGCCTCCATCTCTTCCTCTGTTGCTGGCCCAAAGTGGTCAGTGTCGCTGTTTGCCCTTGGTTCCGATGCTGGATGAGACACCCGGCTCTCCCCGACAGACTCCTGAGAAGACATCTTGCTCTAATCTGCAGCAGCAACAGCTCGAAACAAAAACAGAGGATAATTGCGCGATACAGGAGTCAAAACCTTCGGGAGATTATATAATGAATTTTTACCGACCAAAATACGTATCGTGCAAGAAAACGGAGTCCGGAAGGCACACGAGGTACCCACGAGGTAGGGGGCGCGCCTACCCCTAGGCGCGCCCTCCACCCTCGTGGGGACCTCGTGTCCTTCCCGGACTGCTTTTTATTTTTCTATTTTTCTAAATATTCCAAAATGGAGAAATATTGCCTTAAAACTGTTTTGGAGTCGGTTTACTTACCGTACCACATACCTATTCCTTTTCGGAGTCTAAAACGTTCTAGAAAGTGTCCCTTATGTGTTCCTCCAGGGTTACGGTTTCAATAACATTGGTTTCAACATTTATGGGATTACCTGAGATGTAATGTTTGATTCTTTGACCGTTCACCACCTTTGGATTTGTGCCTTCGAAGTTGTTGATTTTTATGGCACCGGAACGATAAACCTCCTCGATAACGTAAGGGCCTTCCCATTTAGAGAGAAGTTTTCCTGCAAAAAATCTTAAACAAGAGTTGTATAGCAATACATAATCACCTACGTTAAACTCACGCTTTTTTATCCTTTTGTCATGCCATCTTTTAACTTTTTCTTTAAACAACTTGGCATTTTCATAAGCTTGGGTTCTCCATTCATCAAGTGAGCTAATATCAAATAACCTCTCACCTGCAAGTTTGAAATCATAGTTGAGCTCCTTAATAGCCAATATGCCTTATGTTCTAGTTTGAGAGGTAAGTGACATGCTTTTCCATAAACCATTTTATATGGAGACATACCGATAGGATTTTTATATGCAGTTCTATAGGCCCATAATGCATCATCAAGTTTCTTGGACCAATTCTTTCTACATCTATTGACAGTCTTTTGCAAAATTAATTTGAGCTCTCTATTACTCAATTCCACTTGACCACTAGACTGTGGGTGATAAGGAGATGCAATTCTATGATTAACATCATACTTAGCAAGCATTTTACGGAAAGCACTATGAATAAAATGTGAACCACCGTCAGTCATTAAATATCTAGGGACTCCAAACCTTGGAAAAATAACTTCTTTAAGCATCTTAATATAAGTGTTATGATCAGCACTACTAGTTGGAATAGCTTCTACCCACTTAGTAACGAAATCAACGGCAACTAAAATATGTGTATATCCATTGGAGGCAGGAAAAGGTCCCATATAATCAAAACCCCAAACATCAAATGGTTCAATAACAAGTGAATAATTCATAGGCATTTCTTGACGTCTACTAATGTTACCAATTCTTTGGCATTCATCACATGACAAGAGAAACTTACGGGCATCCTTGAAGAGAGTAGGCCAATAAAAACCGGATTGCAATACCTTATGTGCAGTTCTATCTCTCGCGTGGTGTCCTCCATAAGCTTCGGAGTGGCACTTGCATAGGATCGGCCTGTTCATGCTCGGGTACACAACGTCTAATAACACCATCTACTCCTTCTTTATAAAGATGTGGGTCATCCCAAAAGTAATGTCTCAAATCATAGAAATCCTTTTTCTTTTGCTGGTATGTGAAACTAGGTGGTATAAATTTAGCAACAATGTAATTAGCATAATCAGCATACCATGGAGTACTACGAGAAGCATTTATGACATTTAATTGCTCATCAGGAAAGCTATCATCAATAGGTAGTGGCTCATCAAGAACATGTTCTAACCTAGACAAGTTGTCTGCAACGGGGTTCTCAGCTCCCTTTCTATCAACGATATGCAAATCAAATTCTTGCAAGAGAACCCATCTGATAAGTCTAGGTTTAGCATCTTTCTTCTCCGTAAGATATTTAATAGCAACATGATCAGTGTGAATACTTACTTTAGAATCAACAATATAAGGTCTGAACTTATCACAAGCAAACACAACTGCTAAGAATTCCTTTTCAGTAGTAGCATAATTTCTTTGAGCATTGTCTAGAGTCTTACTAGCATAATGGATAACATTTAATTTCTTATCAACTCTTTGCCCTAGAACAGCACCTACAGCATAATCACTAGCATCACACATAATTTCAAAGGGTAAATTCGAATCAGGTGGCTGAACAATAGGTGCAGAGATCAATGCTTTCTTAAGTATTTCAAATGCTTCTACACAATCATCATCGAAGACAAATGGTATATCTTTTTGTAATAAATTGGTCAGAGGCCGAGAAATTTTTGAGAAGTCCTTACTGAACCTCCTATAAAAACCGGCATGACCAAGGAAACTTCTTATACCTTTGATGTCCTTGGGACATGGCATCTTTTCAATAGCATCAACCTTGGCCTTATCAACTTCAATACCTCTTTCAGAAACTTTATGCCCCAAGACAATACCTTCATTAACCATAAAGTGGCACTTTTCCCAATTCAAGACATGGTTAGTTTCTTCACATCTCTGCAAAACTCAATCAAGGTTGCTCAAGCAATCATCAAAAGAGGATCCATAGACGGAAAAGTCATCCATGAAAACCTCACAAATCTTTTCACAAAAGTTAGAGAATATAGCCATCATGCATCTTTGAAAGATAGCAGGTGCATTACATAAACCAAAAGGCATACGTCTATAAGAAAAGGGAAAATTTTGTTTTTGCCACTCTAGGTTTTGCCAATTTTCCATATGCCATTCTAGATTTTGACATTTCACTTTTGCCACTCTTAGCTTTTGACAATTATCACAATTGTCATTCCGTGGCAAAAGCAAAATAATTTTATTTCATTTTTGCCACTCTTAGCTTTTGAAGTGTATCACAATTGACACTCCAAATTTTTTGCTTTTGCCACGTGAATGGCAATTGTGATAATTGTCAAAAACTACGACTGGCAAAAGTGAAATGTCAAAATCTAGAGTGGCATAAGGAAAATTGGCAAGATCTAGAGTGGCAAAAACAAAATTTTCCCATAAGAAAAAGTACCAAAATGGCATGCAAAAGTGGTCTTTGATTGATCATTGGCTGACACGGGTATTTGAGAGAAACCAGAATAACCATCTAGGAAGCAAAAATGTGTATGTTTGGATAATCTTTCTAGCATTTGATCGATAAAAGGTAAGGGGTAATGATCTTTTTTAGTAGCCTTATTTAATTTGCGGAAATCAATTACCAACCTATAACATGTAATAATTCTTTGTGGAATCAATTCATCTTTATCATTAGGGACAACAGTAATACCTCCTTTCTTAGGGACACAATGGACATGACTTACCCACTGACTATCAGCAATGGGATAAATTATACCTGCCTCAAGGAGCTTTAGTATTTCCTTTCTTACCAGTTCTTTCATTTTAGGATTCAGCGGTCGTTGATGATCAATAACTGGTTTGGCATATTTCTCCAAATTTATTTTATGTTGACATAGAGTGGGACTAATGCCCTTAAGATCATCAAGAATATATCCAATAGCAGCACGGTGCTTCTTCAGAGTTTTCAATAATCTCTCTTCTTCATGCTCTGAAAGGTTAGCACTGATAATAATAGGATATATCTTCTTTTCATCAAGATAAGCATATTTAAGAGTATCAAGGAACGGTTTAAGCTCAAACACGGCCCAAGGGGGATCCCCTAGGATTTCAACAGGCAAATTGTGCTTCAGAATAGGTTCCTCTTTAAAGAATACCTCATCTATTTCCCTTCTTTCATTCATAAACATATCATTTTCATGGTCTAGCAAATATTGTTCTAAAGGATCACTAGGAGGTACGGCAATAGAAGCAAGACCGATAATTTCATCCTTACTAGGCAATTCTTCTTCACGGTGTTGTCTACTAAATTTAGATAAATTGAACTCATGAGACATATCATCCAAACCAATAGTAACAACATTCTTTTCGCAGTCTATTCTAGCATTGACAGTGTTCAAGAACGGTCTACCAAATATAATGGGACAAAAGCTATCTTGTGGGGAACCAAGAACAAGAAAATCAGCAGGATATTTATTTTTCCCACACAAGACTTCAATATCTCTAACAATTCCCATTGGTGAAATAGTATCTCTATTGGCAAGTTTAATTGTGACATCAATATCTTCTATCTCAACGGGTGCAATATCATGCAAAATTTCTTTATATAAGTCATAAGGTATTGCACTAACACTAGCACCCATATCACATAAGCCATGATAATAATGATCTCCTATTTTAAAAGAAATAACAGGCACGCCTACCACAGGTCTATGTTTATCTTTAGCACAAGGTTTAGCAATTCTAGCAATTTCACCGCAGAAATAAATAACATGCCCATCAATATTATCAGCCAAGAGATCTTTAATAATAGCAATATTAGGATCAACTTTGACTTGCTCAGGAGGTGTATAAGTTCTAATATTGCTTTTAGGAACCATAGTTGAAGCTTTAGCATGATCCTTCATTCTATCAGGGAAAGGTGGTTTCTCAACATAAGAAGTAGGAACAATAGGATCATTATAAGTGACGGTCTTTTCTTCAACTTTAATAGGTGCAGCTACTTTTACTTCTATGGGAGGATGATATTTAAACCACTTCTCCTTGGGGAGATCAACATAAGTAGCAAAAGATTCACAGAAAGAAGCTACTATCTCATAGTCAAGTCCATATTTAGTGCTAAATTTACGGACAACATCGGTATCCATAAAAGATTTAACACAATCAAACTTAGGTGTCATACCTGACTCCTTACCTTCGTCGAGGTCCCAATCTTCAGAGTTGCATTTAATTCTATCCAATAAATTCCATTTGAATTCAATAGTCTTCATCATAAAAGAACCAGCACAAGAAGTATCGAGCATGGATTGATTTATGAGAAAGCCGAGCATAAAAATTTTGAAGAATTATTTCTCTTGAGAGCTCATGATTGGGGCATGAATATAACATTGATTTAAGCCTCCACAAGCTTGAGCGATGCTTTCTCCTTCGCGAGGCCAAAAATTATATATATAATTGCAATCACGATGAACAAGATGCATATGATAATACTTTTGATGAAATTCCAACTTCATTCGTTTATAGTTCCATGATCCTGTATCATCACACAGCCTATACCATGTCGATGCATCTCCCTTCAAAGATAAAGGGAAGACCTTCTTCTTAACAACATCATCGGGTATACCTGCAAGCTTAAATAATCCACAAACTTCATCCACATAGAGTAGATGTTCATCAGGATGCTTTGTTCCATCTCTTGTAAAAGGATTATCTAGCAGTTTTTCTAACATACCTGAAGGAACTTCAAAGGGAACATTTTCATTTTCAGTAGGTTCAGTAGGTTGAGGAGCAATTCTTTGCTCTACTGGTCGGGGTGAAGATACCCCGAACAAGCCCCTCAGAGGATTACTTTTCATAGTAACAAGTGACAGTAAATTTCAGCACACTATATAAATTTTTCCTTACCAAATTCCACCTACCAAAGGCGCTTCACTCCCCGGCAACGGCGCCAGAAAAGAGTCGTGATGACCGACAAGTATAGGGTATCTATCGTAGTCCTTTCGATAAGTAAGAGTGTCGAACCCAACGAGGAGCAGAAGGAAATGATAAGCGGTTTTCAACAAGGTATTCTCTGCAAGTACTGAAATAAGTGGTAACTGATAGTTTTGTGATAAGATAATTTGTAACAAGCAACAAGTAACAAAAGTAAATAAGGTGCAGCAAGAAGGACCAATCCTTTTTGTAGCAAAGGACAAGCCTGGACAAACTCTTATATAAGGAAAAGCGCTCCCGAGGACACATGGGAATATCGTCAAGCTAGTTTTCATCACGTTCATATGATTCGCGTTCGGTACTTTGATAATTTGATATGTGGGTGGACCAGTGCTTGAGTGCCGTTCTTCCTTGAACAAGCATCCTAGTTATGATTAACCTCTATTTTAAGCATCCGCAACTACAACAAAAGTATTAAGGTAAACCTAACCATAGCATGAAACATATGGATCCAAATCAGCCCCTTACGAAGTTACACATAAACTAGGGTTTAAGCTTCTGTCACTCTAGCAACCCATCATCTACTTATTACTTCCCAATGCCTTCCTCTAGGCCCAAATAATGGTGAAGTGTTATGTAGTCGGCGTTCACATAACACCACTAGAGGCTAGACAACATACATCTCATCAAAATATCGAACGAATACCAAATTCACATGACTACTAATAGCAAGACTTATCCCATGTCCTTAGGAACAAACGTAACTACTCACAAAGCAAATTCATGTTCATAATCAGAGGGGTATTAATATGCATAAAGGATCTGAACATATGATCTTCCACCAAATAAACCAACTAGCATCAACTACAAGGAGTAATCAACACTACTAGCAACTTACTAGTACCAATCCCGGACTTGGAGACAAGAATTAGATACAAGAGATGAACTAGGGTTTTGAGAGGAGAAGGTGCTGGTGAAGATGTTGATGGAGATTGCCCTCTCCCGATGAGAGGAGAGTTGGTGATGACGATGGTGATGATTTCCCCCTCCTGAAGGGAAGTGTTCCTGGCAGAACAGCTCTGCCGGAGCCCTAGATTGGTTCCACCAAGGTTCCGCCTCGTGGCGGCGGAGTTTCGTCCTGAAAGGTTGCTTATGATTTTTTCCTCGACGAAAGACCTCATATAGCAGAAAATGGCCATCGGAGTGCCAACAAGGGTCCCACGAGGCAGGGGGCGCGCCCTGGGGGGTAGGGCGCGCCCCCACTCTCGTGGCCAGGTGGGTCCCCCTCTGGTGTACTTCTTCCGCTCAATATTTTTTATTATTTCCAAAGAGAGCGGCTCCCGCACCAGGCAAGCCTTCGAAGAGGAAGGCAGGCGAAGACATGGTCGGGCCCTCGTTAAAGAGGTATGGGTTTGAAAATATGTTTTTTAGTAGTCGCATCCAACTGTGACTTTCATGTCCATCCCCTATCAAGAAAAGAGTCCGCCGGACTATGTCCAGGGGTCTGGGCAGTAATACTCCCACCAGCCAGGATTCAGCCCCAGCCGAGGGGGTGGGGGCCGATATGGGAGTGACGCCGGATTGTCCCTCGGCTGAGGGCTCAGAAAATATGTCTGTCACCAACTCAGAAGTGGAGAGCGCCATGAATCATCAGCACTGGAGGGCCATTTTACAAGACCCCCGCTGTTCAAAAGAGGCATTTGAAGCCTTCAGCTCTGCTGACGCATACATCCGAGCTGCTCGAGATGGGCTTAGCAGAGCCACAAAGCAGCATTTAACGGATGTGCGGGTAAGATTTATTTTGTCCGAAAAGGATAAGCACGTGCTAGTAGCCCCCGAGACTAAAAGAAGTTGGCACAAGTGATTTAAGGATCGATGTATAACCAGGTTCTGATGGAGAGGAACAACTTGCTAGCTCAAGAGCTGGAGCAGCGTTGGACACAACTAAATGCTTCTACTGCTGAACTGAAAGAGTCCGAGAAGGCATCTTCTGGTAAGGATACCCTCCATCGAGGAATAATAATTATAAAATAGTTGTGCTAATACTGTTGCTTATCTCATAATAGGATCATCAGGTCAACTGGAAGAGAAGTTCAAAACCGCTCAAGTGGGAGAGAAAGAGGCAAAAAGACTACACGCCGCAGGCAAGCGTATCCTGGCCCGAGTCAGTGAGGAGAAAAACAAACTCCAAGATTCAAACACCCAACTGGGCGAAGAACTGAAAGATGTACGAGCCCAGCTAGCCGACTCCGTGAAGGAGAACAAAAGGCTGCGAGGCGGCATATTTAGTACGTGGCCAAATTGACCTTATAATGGTTTGAAGGTAAAACTAGCTGATATAGCTGTGATTGCAGGTATGTTGACGGGCCATCCTGAAGAGCAGCTGTCTGCATTATCAAGTAATCTCCTACAATGGTTGTCGCAGTTGCACGAGCAAGCTCGGCAGGCAATGCGGAGTGTAGCCAAGGCCTTATGGCCATCCGACTCCCCTCCAGGGAGTATGGAGAAGCTTGTAGAGCTGTTCAAGGGAGCGCGGAGGCATATCCGACTATGGAAGATATCGGCTTGCCGAGAGGGTGCGCGAGAGGCCCGGGCCATGGTAAAAACACGATATACCAAGCTGGATCCGAATCACATGGCCCGGGTTGGACCGCTAGGGTCTAATGGGGAAGAAATTCATGTTAGTTTAGTATATGGACAAGTAGAGGTGGGTACTAGATACTCCCAACAGGATTGTAAATTAGACCGCCTGTTGGATGGTATAGAGGAGGAAATTTTGAAGTGCTAAGTGACTATGTATTTTTCCTTCTAGCTGGATTGTAAAACGATTGTCATGGCCGACCTTTTTTGCTTCGATCTCTCGACCCGAAGGTGCGGAGTGTTTCCGAATACCTGAGCGGCAAGATAAACCGGGGTATGCGTGGAAACCAGGCGTAGGGGTCATAGGTGCTTGAACAGACAAGTTGTATCTGGCTAGTTATGTTATATTACATTGAAGTTGTAAGAAACATCTTCCAGAGAGAATAGTTCCGTTAAGGGTTCCTTTCCCTGGGTATGCATGCATCTATGTGCATGTCTGGACTATGATGAAAAAATCACAGTGTGTATAACTTCTGGGGGTTCATAATGGAGCGAGTGCAAAAACATCTTTAGTTCGCCGATCGAATATTCCCTTAAGAACGCTAGCTTTCGGCTTCACCCAGTCTGAGGTACACATCCGGATGACCCGACAGTAACAATCATAGAGGTGCGCCCTTTATGCCCTAGCCGAACTAATGGGAATGTAGGGCATAAGCATAGGAGCCAGGCAACCCAGCTTGGCCAAAACTTAAGTCATATCGATACATATAATGGCAAAGAAAAGGTACATATGGGAGGAAACGCATATGTGATGAGCTTTATGCTCGGAAAATAAGAATAGTAAGCTTCTGTCCAAGAAGCCCCCAGGTATGATAGACGTACATACTTTAAGATGTATGCGTCGAGGGTGCATGATCTAACCGCACGGAAGCCTTTAAGGCTAAAGAGAAAAAACGAAAAGAGAGAAAAAATGATGAAAACAGTAAGAGGAAGGAGGCGAACAAATAGTTCTGCACTAGGCATAGAATCTTCGGAGTCTGGCCGCGTTCCAGGGATTCGGCTCTAGTAGATTGTCTGACGCATCACGCAAGCGGTACGCCCCTCCGGTGAGAACTTCGTCAATGATGAAGGGACCCTCCCACTTGGGCTTGAGTTTGTCCTTTTTATTCTCTGGCAGGCGTAGAATGAGTTCGCCGACGTTGTAAGATTTGGCCCGCACTTCTCTGCTTTGATACCTACGAGCCTGCTGTTGATAAAATGCGGAACGGTCTTTTGCGACATCGCGCTCCTCCTCCAGGGCATCTAGTTGTCCTGCCGATCGAGCTCGACCTCTCTCTTCGTACATGCACACTCGAGGTGAGTCATGGATAATGTCGCAGGGTAGTACTGCCTCTGCGCCGTATACCATGAAAAAAGGTGTGTATCCGGTAGTGCGATTGGGCGTGGTCCATAGCCCCCAGAGTATGGAGTCGAGCTCCTCAACCCAGTGCTTGTCTGATTCCTTCAAAGACCGCACTAGTCTAGGCTTGATGCCACTCATAATGAGAACATTGGCTCTTTCGACTTGACCGTTTGTTTGTGGGTGATAGACAGAGGCGTAATCGAGCTTTATGCCCAGATTGGCGCACCAGGTTTTCACTTCGTTGGCTGTGAAGTTGGAGCCATTATCAGTGATGATACTGTGCGGAACACCATAACGGTGTACATCGCTGGATATGAATTCTATCACCAGCCCGGATTCGATCATTTTAACTGGTTTAGACTCTATCCACTTGGTGAATTTATCCACCATGACCAATAGATATTTTTTCTTATGGCTTCCTCCTTTAAGGGGTCCAACCATATCCAATCCCCAGACCGCAAAATACCAAGTGATGGGGATTGTTTGTAGGGCGGTGGGGGGGGCATGTGGCTTTGGTTGGCAAAGAGTTGGCATCCGACGCAATGTTGGACAAGGTCCTGTGCATCTTCTCGGGCCGTCGGCCAGTAGAATCCTGTACGGAAGGCCTTGCTAACAAGGGCTCGAGCTGCGGCGTGGTGCCCGCCGAGACCGGCATGAATTTCAGCCAGGAGCTGCCGCCCCTCCTACTTGGAGATACACCTTTGAAGGACTCCGGTAGCACTTTTCTTATAGAGCTCTCCGTCGTGAACCTTGTAGGCTTTCGAATGCCGAACAATGCGGCGAGCCTCATTCTGATCCTCAGGAAGTTTTTTCCTATTGAGGTAAGCCAAGAAAGGTTCGGTCCATGGGGCAATGACTCCCATAATGAGATGGGCCGACGGTGTTATTTCGGTGGCGGAGCCGCCGATGATATCTGTGTGTTCGGCCTCTGGGCTTGTGCTCGAATCCGGACTAGTGTTACCGCTTTCCCCCTGCCACGCCACAGATGGCTTGAAAAGCCTTTCCAGAAATATATTAGGTGGGACGGGGTCGCGCTTGGTGCCAATACGAGCGAGAACGCCCGCCGCTTGATTACTTTCACGAGCCACATGATGGAACTCGAGCCCCTCGAACCGAGCCAACATTTTTAGGACGGCATTACGATAAGACGCCATCTTTGGGTCTTTGGCATCGAAATCTCCATTTATTTGAGATATTGCCAGGTTTGAGTCTCCGCGCACTTCTAGGCGTTGTATGCCCATGGAGACAGCCATCCGGAGACCATGCAACAAGGCCTCGTATTCGGCTGTGTTGTTGGAGTCTGTATATAGTATTTGGAGTATGTACTGAACGACGTCTCCAGTAGGGGACATTAAAACGACGCCCGCTCCTAGCCCTGCCAGCATTTTGGAGCCATCGAAATACGTAATCCAATTGGAATATGTGTCGTACTCTTTGGGGAGTTCGGCCTTTGTCCATTCGGTGACGAAGTCAGCCAGTACTTGGGATTTAATAGCTCGACGTGGTTTGTATGTAATATAGAATGGGAGGAGCTCAATGGCCCATTTGGCAATCCAGCCCGTGGTGTCGCAGTTGTTTATAATGTCATTGAGTGGTACTTCGGAAGCCACCGTAATCGAGCACTCCTGGAAGTAGTGACAGAGCTTTCGGGATGCCATGAAGACCGCATATGCTATCTTTTTGATAATGGGGGTACCGGGATTTGCATGGTGTGAGGACAGTGGATACGTAGTATGCTGGCTTCTGAAGCGGGAATTTGTGTCCGTCCTGTTCTCGTTCAACGACGAGCACGGCGCTCACCACCTGATGTGTTGCCGATATGTATAATAACATCGGTTCACCGACGTTTGGCGCGACCAGGATTGGGTTGCTCGCAAGAAGGGTTTTTATTTCCTCCAGTCCGGCTGTTGCCGCATCTGTCCACTCGAAGTGATCAATTCGCCGTAGAAGGCGATAGAGTGGCAGTGCCTTTTCTCCTAATCTGGAGATAAAGCGGCTTAGAGCTGCCACGCAACCCGCGAGTTTTTGGACTTGTTTAAGGTCTGTTGGCGTAGCCAATTGTGACAGAGCTCGGATTTTGGCTGGATTTGCTTCAATTCCTCTGTTGGTAACGATGAAGCCCAGCAGTTTTCTAGCGGGGACACCGAAAATGCACTTTTCCGGATTGATCTTAATTTCAAACGCGCGGAGGTTGTCGAATGTGAGACGTAAATCGTCTATTAGTGTCTCGACGTGCCTGGTTTTGATGACGATGTCATAGACATAAGCTTCAACTATCTTGCCGATCTGTTTCTCCAGGCATGTTTGAATCATGCGTTGGTATGTGGCGCCGGCATTCTTAAGCCCGAAGGGCATGGTGTTGAAGCCGAATGGCCCATATGGGGTAATGAATGCAGTTGCAGCTTGATCGGACTCCTTCATTTTGATTTGATGGTATCTGGAATATGCATCAAGGAAACACAGTGAGTCGTGTTCTGCGGTAGCATCAATGATTTAATCAATGCGGGGGAGAGGGAAGGGATCCTTAGGGCAAGCCTTGTTGAGGTCTTTGAAATCGACGCACATGCGCCAGGATTTGTCCTTCTTTGGTACCATCACCAAGTTTGCCAGCCAATCCAGATGTTTTATTTCTCTAATGAATCCGGCCTCAATTAGCTTGGCTAACTCTTCCCCCATGGCTTGCCATTTGGGTTCGGAAAAGCACCGCAGTGCTTGTTTGATAGGTTTATATCCCTTTAATATATTGAGACTATGCTGGGCCAGTTTACGTGGGATTCCAGGCATATCAGAAGGGTGCCAGGCGAATATATCCCAGTTTTCGCGAAGGAAATCCCGTAGTGCGGCGTCGACCGTTGTGTCTAGTTGTGCTCCAATAGATGTTGTCTTCTTGGGATCCGTTGGGTGGACCTGAAATTTGACTATTTCTTCTGCCGGTTTGAAGGAGGTGGATTTGGGTCGTTTGTCTAAGATCATGTCGTCCCTATCCACCGTGGAGCGCAGTGCGGTTAATTCTTCGGCCGCGAGGGCTTCAGATAATGCCTCAAGGGCCAGGGATGCGGTTTTGTTTTCGGCGCGGAGTGCTATGTCCGGATCGCTGACAAGAGTGATTATGCCGTTTGGCCCGGGTATTTTAAGCTTCATGTAACCGTAATGAGGTACAACATGGAAGCGTGTAAAAGCATCTCGCCCTAACAGGGTGTGGTACCCGCTGCTGAACGGAGCCACTTGGAAGGTTATTTCTTCGGACCAATAATTCTCCGGGGTGCCGAATACCACGTCAAGTGTGATTTTTCCCGTACACCGCGCCTCCCTACTGGGAATGATTCCTCGGAAGGTCGTGCTGCTTTGCTCGATGCGGCTGCTATTTAT
The DNA here is from genome assembly GCF_002162155.2 of Triticum dicoccoides. Lineage (NCBI taxonomy): Eukaryota > Viridiplantae > Streptophyta > Magnoliopsida > Poales > Poaceae > Triticum > Triticum dicoccoides. Next base: position 585,568,545 of record NC_041392.1, on the reverse strand, counting down.
TTTCATCTTATGGAGTGTATCCTCGTAGATGAGGTTTAGTCCGCTGCCGCCGTCCATGAGGACCTTGGTAAGTCGAAAGTCGTCCATGATGGGACTGAGGACTAATGCGGCTAGTGCTCGGACTGTCCTATGATCGCTTCACGTGATGATCGGACATGGTTTAGTTGATTTGGATCATGTGATCGCTTAGATGATTAGAGGGATGTTAATCTAAGTTGGAGTTCTTAAGTAATATGATTAATTGAACTTTAATTTATCATGAACTTAGTCCTGATAGTATTTGCATATCTATGTTGTAGATCAATAGCTCGCGATGTAGTTCCCCGTTTATTTTTGATATGTTCCTAGAGAAAAATAAGTTGAAAGATGTTAGTAGGTGCGGACTAGATCCATGATCTGACGATTATCCTCATTGCAGCACAGAAGTACTATGTCCTTGATGCACCGCTAGGTGACAAAACTATTGCAGGAGCAGATGCAGACGTTATGAACGTTTTGACAAAAGCTCGGTATGATGACTACTTGATAGTTTAGTGCACCATGCTTTATGGCTTATAACCGGGACTTCAAAAATGTTTTGAACGCCACGGATCATATAAGATGTTCCAAGAGTTGAAATTGGTATTTCATACTCATGCCCGTGTCGAGAGGTATGAGACCTCTGATAGTACTTTGCCTACAAGATGGAGGAGAATAGCTCAACCAGTGAGCATGTGCTCAGATTGTCTGGGTACTACAATTGCTTGAATCAAGTGGGAGTAAATCTTCCAGATAAGATAGTAATTGACAAAGTTCTCTAGTCACTATCACCAAGTTACTAGAACTTCGTGATGAACTATAATATGCAAGGGATGACGAAAGTAATTCCCGAGCTCTTCGCGATGCTGAAATCGGCGAAGGTAGAAATCAGGAAAGAGCATTAAATGTTGATGGTTTACAAGACCATTAGTCTCAAGAAAAGGGCAAAGGGATAGAAGGGGAACTTCAAGAAAAACGGCAAGCAAGTTGCTGCTCAAGTGAAGAAACCCAAGTCTGAACCTAAGCCTGAGACTGAGTGCTTCTACTGCAATGGAAATGGTCACTGGAAGTGGAACTGCCTTATATATTTGGCGGGTAAGAAGGATGGCAGAGTGAACAAAAGTATATTTGATATACATGTTATTTATGTGTACTTTACTAGTGTTTATAGCAAACACTCAGTATTTGATACTGGTTCAGTTGCTAAGAGTATTAACTCGAAACGGGAGTTGCAGAATGAACAGAGACTAGTTAAGGGTGAAGTGACGATGTTTGTTGGAAATGGTTCCAAGATTGATATGGTCATCATCGAACACTCCCTATATTTTCGGGATTAGTGTTGAACCTAAATAAATGTTATTTGGTGTTTGCATTGAGCATGAATACGATTTGATCATGTTTATTGCAATACGGTTATTCATTTAAATCAGAGAATAATTGTTGTTCTATTTAAATGAATAAAACCTTCTATTGTCATACACCCAATGAAACTGGTTTGTTGGATCTCGATCGTAGTAATACACATATTCATAATATTGAAGCCAAAAGATACAAAGTTAATAATGATAGTGCAATTTGTGGCAATGCCGTTTAGGTCATATTGGTGTAAAGCGCATGAAGAAACTCCATGCTGATGGGCTTTTGGAATCACTTGATACTTGCGAACCATGCCTCATGGGCAAGATGACTAAAACGCCGTTCTTTGGAACAATGGAGCGAGCAACAGATTTGTTGGAGATCATACATACTGATGTATGTGGTCCAATGAATACTGAGGCTCGCGGCGGGTATCGATATTTTCTCACCTTCACAGATGATTTGAGCAGATATGGGTATATCTACTTAATGAAACATAAGTCTGAAACATTTGAAAAGTTCAAAGAATTTCAGAGTGAAGTGGAAAATCATTGTAACAAGAAAATAAAGTTTCTACGATGTGATCATGGAGGAAAATATTTGAGTTACGAGTTTGGCCTTCAATTAAAACAATGTGGAATAGTTTCACAAACTCATGCCACCTGGAACACCAAAGTGTAATGGTGTGTCCGAATGTCGTAACCGTACTTTATTAAATATGGTGCAATCTATGATGTCTCTTATTGATCTACCCATCTAAATCCGTGGAGATGACACCGTATGAACTGTGGTTTGGCGAGAAACCTAAGCTGTCATTTCTTAAAGTTTGGGACTGCGATGCTTATGTGAAAAGGTTTCAACATGATAAGCTTGAACCCAAATCGGAGAAGTAAATCTTCATAGGATACCCAAAAGGAAACTATTGGGTACACCTTCTATCACAGATCCGAAGGCAAGATCTTTGTTGCTAAAGAATGGATCCTTTCTAGAGAAGGAGTTTCTCTCGAAAGAAGTGATTGGGAGGAAAGTAGAACTTGATGAGGTAATTGTACCTTCTCCCGTATTGGAAAATAGTTCATCACAGAAATCAGTTCCAGTGATGCCTACACCAATTAGTGAGGAAGATTAATGATCATGATCATGAAACTTCAGATCAAGTTACTACCGAACCTCGTAGGTCAACCAGAGTAAGATCCACACCAGAGTGGTACGGTAATCCTGTTCTGGAAGTCATGTTACTAGACCATGACGAACCTGCAAACTATGAGGAACCGATGATGAGCCCAGATTCTACGAAATGGTTTGAGGCCATGAAATCTGAGATAGGATCCATGTATGAGAACAAACTATGGACTTTGATTGATTTGCCCAATGATCGGTGAGCCATTAAGAATAAATGGATCTTCAAGAGGAAGACGGATGTTGATAGTAGTGTTACTATCTACAAAGCTCGAATTGTCGCAAAAGGTTTTCAACAAGTTCAAGGTGTTGTCTACGATGAGATTTTCTCACTCGTATCGATGCTTAAGTCTGTCCGAATCATGTTAGCAATTGTTGCATTTTATGAAATCTGGCAAATGGATAACAAAACTGCAATCCTTAATGGATTTATTAAAGAAGAGTTGTATATGATGCAACCAGAAGGTTTTGTCAATCCTAAAGGTGCTAATAAAATGTGCAAGCTCCAGCGATCCATCTATGGACTGGTGCAAGCATCTCGGAGTTGGAATATACGCGTTGATGAGTTGATCAAAGCATATAGCTTTATACAGACTTGAAGTGAAGCCTGTATTTACAAGAAATTGAGTGGGAGCACTACATCCTTTCTGATAAGTATATGTGAATGACATATTGTTGACCGGAAATGATATAGAATTTTCTGGAAAGCATAAAGGAGTGTTTGAAAGGAGTTTTTTCAAAGAAAGACCTCGGTGAAGCTACTTACATATTGAGCATCAAGATCTATAGAGATAGATCAAGACGCTTGATAAGTTTTTTCAATAATACATACCTTGACAAATTTTTGAAGTAGTTCAAAATGGAACAGTCAAAGAATGAGTTCTTTCCTGTGTTGCAAGGTGTGAAGTTGAGTAAGACTCAAAGCCCAACCACGACAGAAGACAGAGAGAGAATGAAAGTCATTCCCTATGCCTCAGCCATAGGTTCTATAAAGTATGCCATGCTGTGTACCAGACCTATTGTATACCCTGCCCTGGTTTTGGCAAGGGAGTACAATAGTGATCTAGGAGTAGATCACTGGACATTAGTCAAAATTATCCTTAGAGGACTAAGGAAATATTTCTCGGTTATGGAGGTGATAAAGAGTTCATCGCAAAGAGTTACGTCAATGCAAGCTATGACACCGATCTGGATGACTCTGAATCTCGATCTGGATACATATTGAAAGTGCAATAGCCTCACACCGCAACCGAACCAGTGAACCCTCGTACTCCTCTCCGCGCAGGCTTCCGCTGCCGCGTCTTCCCCGGCTCTGCGTCATCCCCTTCCTAGGCCTCACCGTCGTCCCCCACCATGGTGCTCTCGGCGCGGAGTGGTCAATGTGGTCAACGACCGACTTCCATCCTAAGAGCACTGTACGTGGAGAGGCTGACAGCTGGGTCCACGGCAGCCGCAAGGAAGTGCCTCCTTATTACGCGCAAAATAATTATTCCTCCACCTGACAGCAGGGACCCACCGGACGGGCCACCGTATTTCGCGAAAAAAACGTTTCCCCCTGACTGCTGGGACCCACCAGCTACTTCTTTGCACGCAAGGAAGTGTGTCCGGGCAAAAAAAAACAATTCGCTCATGTAACTGCTAGGACCCACCAGCTACATCTTCGCACGCAAGAAAGTGCCTGACAGTCGGGACCCACCTGGTCGAAGCGTACGCAGAGTTGTCATTCTGGTCGCGAACGTGTACGTACATACTGGTCGATGTAGAGGCGCGCACATGTCGTAGTAGAGGCGCGCACGTAGCATGTACACGTACGTACAGCGGCAGTGTGCAAGAAAGAAAATACAGCCACATATGTACATACGGGCTGGGTCTCGAATGCCTACTCGCGCATACGTAAGGCCAGGGCTCGTGTACATGGCTGAGTTAGAACGGAGAAACAGCGTCGTCATCGTGTTCATGGGGAGCCAACCGGCTGGGTCGGAACGAAATGCGTCGTCGTGTTCATCGGGAGGGCTTGGATGGAACAGCCGATGGAAACGAGGCCTGGCGTACCACAGAACAAAGGAAACGGCCTTGTGTTCGACCGGACACGATGGAAACGGGATCCTGTTCATCTGGAGGGGTCTAGCGTACTGCAAAATGGAGGAAACGGACCTCCTCGGCCGAAACGGGGTCCTGTTGATCGGGAGGGGTGTGGCGTATGATGTCTACTACACAACCTTCTTCTTGTAGACGTTGTTGGGCCTCCAAGTGCAGAGGTTTGTAGGAAAGTAGCAAATTTCCCTCAAGTGGATGACCTAAGGTTTATCAATCCATGGGAGGTGTAGGATGAAGATGGTCTCTCTCAAACAACCCTGCAACCAAATAACAAAGAGTCTCTTGTGTCCCCAACACACCCAATACAATGGTAAATTGTATAGGTGCACTAGTTTAGCGAAGAGATGGTGATACAAGTGCAATATGGATGGTAGATATAGGTTTTTGTAATCTGAAATTATAAAAACAGCAAGGTAGCAAGCGATAAAAGTGAGCGTAAATGGTATTGCAATGCTAGGAAACAAGGCCTAGGGTTCATACTTTCACTAGTGCAAGTTCTCTCAACAATAATAACATAATTGGATCATATAACTATCCATCAACATGCAACAAAGAGTCAATCCAAAGTCACTAATAGCGGAGAATAAACGAAGAGATTATGGTAGGGTACGAAACCACCTCAAAGTTATTCTTTTTGACCAATCTATTCAAGAGTCCATTGTAAAATAACCGAAGCTATTCTTTCCGTTCAATCTATCATAGAGTTCGTACTAGAATAACACCTTAAGACACAAATCAGCCAAAACCTTAATGTCACCTAGATACTCCAATGTCACCTCAAGTATCTATGGGTATGATTATACGATATGCATCACACAATCTCAGATTTATCTATTCAACCAACACAAAGAACTTCAAAGAGTGCCCCAAAGTTTCTACCGGAGAGTCAAGACGAAAACGTGTGCCAACCCCTATGCATAAGTTCACAAATGGAACCCGCAAGTTGATCACCAAAACATACATCAAGTGGATCACGTGATATTCCATTGTTACCACAGATAAGCACATGCAAGACATACATCAAGTGTTCTCATATTCTTAAAGACTCAATCCGATAAGATAACTTTAAAGGGAAAACTCAATCCATTACAAGAGAGTAGAGGGGAAGAAACATCATAAGATCCAACTATAATAGCAAAGCTCGCGATACATCAAGATCGTACCACCTCAAGAACACGAGAGAGAGAGAGAGAGAGACAGAGAGAGAGAGAGAGAGAGAGAGAGAGAGAGAGAGATAGAGAGAGATCAAACACATAGCTGCTGGTACATACCCTCAGCCCCGAGGGTGAACTACTCCCTCCTCGTCATGGAGAGCACCGGGATGATGAAGATGGCCACCGGTGAGGGATCCCCCCTCCGGCAGGGTGCCGGAACAGGGTCCCGATTGGTTTTTGGTGGCTACAGAGGCTTGCGGCGGCGGAACTCCCGATCTATTCTGTTCCTCGATGTTTTTAGGGTATATGGACATATATAGGCAAAAGAAGTCGGTCAGGGGAGCAACGAGGGGCCCACAAGGGTGGGGGCGCCCCCAGGGGGGCAGGCGCGCCTCCCTGCCTCGTGGCCACCTCGAAGCTTCCCTGACGTCTACTCCAAGTCTCCTGGATTGCTTCTGTTCCAAAAATAACTCTCCCGAAGGTTTCATTCCGTTTGGACTACGTTTGATATTCCTTTTTTTCAAAACACTGAAATAGGCAAGAAAACAGCAATTTGGGCTGAGCCTCCGGTTAATAGGTTAGTCCCAAAAATAATATAAAAGTGTACTAGGAAACATACCCGTGCGTTGCACCGGGAGAAAAAACACTTCACATGCGTCTAATCCAATATTTATGGCTCAATAACCTCTTCACACCAGCCCACATTCTTTATGTCTACGTGGCAATCCACCCATGTCGCCGCATATTCTCCTTCTCCCCATCCCTGATTGTGGCCGTGTTGTGAATGTCCATGCTTTGCTAAGAGGAAACTCCAGTTGCCTATATATATTGTGTACATCGACAAAGTACTACACCGTCCTGATTTATTGGTCTCCTTTGTATTTCGTGCCCCACTTTGACTATAGATTTGACTAACAAAATATAAATAGTAGGTCATAAAACTTATATTGTTGGATTCATATTTAAAAGATTTCAATGATACTATTTTTGTGGTATGTAACTTATTTTTTATAATCAAATCAAAGGTCAAACTTTGCACAAAATACAAGCATGACTAATAAATCCAGACGGAGGTAGTAGTATTGAATTCAAAAACAAAACAAAAATAAATTTATCTCGGAAAGGAATATAGGCAACTCACTGAAGGATACAAAGCGAACCACACACACGTACGCGCCAAAACACAAGAACAAACCACAGCTAGAAACCTGCAGAAAGGACCTTCAAACAAACAAAATAATCACACCCTCATGCATACATATAAACCAGTATGGACGTTCGTGTGTTGATATTGTAGGACTAAAATTCATATTGTACATTAGATTGTGCACAACAGATTACATACCTCAATATGTGTGATAAATATCCTGATTTGCTGGCCTATTGAGCTGGATGGAATCACCTGGTCGTGGCGAGGCTCTGCCAAAGCTAGCAGGACTCGTCTACCGAGTACATCGCTGAAGGTTGGGCGCACATACTAATCGAGCCTCGCACTACAATCCATCAAGTAGTGTTGACCAATAGCAAGCAAATGTGCAAGAGTCTAGCGTCAACGCTAGGGAGAGGAGGCTTCTCCGTCTTGTTTATAATATCAAACCATGTGTATCACGAATTAATTAGGGTAGGATCCAGGAGGCTTGATTTGCAGAGAACGAACTCACGGCCAGTTAGATCGACGTAAAGGCAGCAATTGCAATTTGAAGAAAAAAGTGTATGTAGCTGAGAGGAGGAAGGCGAGTCACGTGGGATGGACAGGGAATCAGACTGCTATTGTTAATTATACTTGTACAACCCAAAATCCACCGCCGATGAAGCCATCGGTGAGCAGCATAAGCAGCCTGTAGGTAATTGCCTTGTGAGGGTCATGCTTGTATGGGCTGACAGCTATAGGGCTATGTCCCGCACTCCTCTCGCTGAGGGTCTCCTCCATATCAACAAGCGGACCGCCGCCTCGGGGGCCTGGAGCAGCTTGTAGAATAGGATTGCGCTGTCCGCGGCGAAGGAAGACGGAGGTGAGGAGTCGGTTCGTGTTCATGGCGGCGTCTGCGTATACACATCCAAGAGAATATGATCATACTCGTATTTTTTTACCATACTCGTGTTCTTTTAATATTAACTAGCGGGGTGACTCGCGCATTTGCGCTGCTAGATTATGCATTTGATGTTTCTCCAAAGGTGTGTGTGTTTCTTAAACATATTCAAAGAAATATTTATTTTTTCATTTGCATCGCCTCCCTTTGAGACTTAGCGATGGTGGATTTCTCAATTCCATACTTATTTTGAGATGAGCATACTTAGTCCATTGTCGTTTTTGTTTATAAAAAGAACATAAGATGGCTCTCTGCTCTGACTGGTTACTTGTATTATGCTCGATCTAAGGGGAATATAAACCGTTTCAAAGGAGGATTACTTTGACTTAGATCTGTCCCCTACCTGTGGTAAATAACCCCCAAGTGATATGCAGTATCGAGAATAGGAATATCTCTTGAACATACAATATTTTATGCATAGCTAGACTCTTCACATACTTTTTGCCCTACATCTCTTTTGGTATTAGATTTGACTTTAGATGTTTTTCCATGGGACCATTTATTTTTTATTACATGGTCTATATTTTTTTATGACCTCGTTATATAAAATAGACTATTTTGTATATTAAACACTAAATTTTCTCTTCTCTATAACACTGTTTTGTGGGATGAAGTATCAAGAATAGGAATATCACTTTAACATACGATATTATTTGCTCAGGTAGACTCTATGTGTTTTCTGGCCTTACATCTATTTTATATTAGATTTTCCTTTAAATGTTTTTCCATGGGAACATTTATTTTTAATTGCATGGTCCATATATATTTTTCTTTTCATAACCTTGTTATATAGAATAGACTAATGTGCATATATCATAAATAAACACTTAATTTTCTCTTCTCAATAACCTTTTTTTTGTGGTATAGCATCTGCATTACTTTCACATTAACCATTTAGTCACCTCACTCAACTTGTTGTAAACCAAAGTTGTTTTCGGGCGGGGGATGCCATGGTGATAATTGTTTATTTACAATGTACCTAAGAACTTTGATTTATCAAACATGTTGGGGTGGAGGCATCTAACAGACGCAGAGTACGTGCAGTAAGATGATGGCGTAGTTGACATGCCTTCCATCTGTCCGTCATGGCATCTCCGACAGTTTTCAATGATCTAATATGTCGATGTCTACTATTCATTGGGCAACGGGCGTGTAGGCATTATCCACGTCAATGTATATGTTCCTCTAGTGCCTGACGTTGATGGACGTTTGACATCGTCATTGTCTATATACCCAAGCCTCTATTTCAGACAAGGTTTTCGCTCTAAGATTCATCCACTTGATGAAAATGACCCATGGTGAATTGTGGATGTGGCACGTGCTATTATTTTGGGAGGCCAGGGGGTAGAAATCGGCTGTGACTATAGGCTTTCCGTGAAAATTTTGTTAACGTGGTTTGTATTCCCGTGTGTGTGCTTTGTGCCCTTAGCTATTTTCTGGGTTTGTGTGGGCCATCTCTTCCACGTTGACCTGACTGCATGATCTCTCTTGCGTGGATGACTACATGTATGGGCCGACATCAGGTGGGCTTCGCTGTCGCTGCGCCGTGATTGCTCCCTCGCTTGTGCATCTCGCCAGGGTCCATGTTGCGATCGATGCTTTGAACAGTGCCGCTTTGTTCGTTTGTCTAGAAACGATGCGGCTGGCTCTTTCGTGTTCCTTCTCGTTTTCTTCTTTTGTCTTTTCGTGAGTTATAAATAGGCTTTGCCTCCTGTGATCTCCTGGTGTTACGTGGGCTTTGTTTCTTCTCTTCCATCTACATTGATTGAATTACATGGTTAATTCCTTAAAAAAAAGAATTACATGGTTCGTTCTTCTTCTCTACCTGTAATGGTCCGTGGCGTCCAGGCCAGCCTCTTCGGGTGCATGGGGCTATGGTTGGTCGCTGTGCTGCTGCCGGAGCAGTCCCCGCCGTCCAGGTCGGCCTCCTGCTATACGTGGTGCTGTTATTGGGCGTCGTGGTGGCCGCGGTGTTGTGTTGGGCCGTTCTGCATTCATGGCGGATGTCGTCGCCGCCTTCGTTGCTGGGATCGATGCCCTCGGCCATCGAGGAGAACTGTTGCGACTACTGCGGTTTCTCCATGGCGGTTTCCGAGATGGTGATCCTGTCCTTGCACCGGCGGAGGCCGTAGCCCGAGAGGGACGACTGGAGAGACCCGGCCTTAGAGCGAACTACCACGAGCTCCTTTGAGTTTGCCCAATATTGTATCAGCGCCACGCCGGGAATCTGAGGTGGGTGCTTCCTCTTCCTCCCCAGATCGAGCGCTACGCGGCAAGCATCACACCACGCTACGCACTGAGGGGCGCCGTGCTGTTGCTGTCTGCGGCCTGGCTCACTGTGCGGTTTGGCCGTCACCATCCGGTAGTTACATGGAGGGGTGCGCGGGGCCGAAGATGAGGCAGATGAACTGCTGCTGCTCACATTATCAGGCCGCATGGAAGTTCCCTTGCACGAAAACGAGCTGTTGCTGCTCTCTCCTTCTCGGATTGCCGGCCTCGCCCCAGGTGCACTCTCGCTTACTTACTAATCGGTATGTTCGTCGATTGCAGCTTCGACGTCACCAGCTACGTCGCCGGGTTTGATACCCGGACTGGTCTTGCAAGAACGAGCCGGGCGACGCCATGGCGGCCGCCGTGCTCGCTGCCGACGCGACGGTCGTGGGCAGTAGGTGATGGGTGAGATGGCCTTAAGCGAGAACGCGCACGCGATCCCGGTCGCATCTTTGCTGGCTGCTCCGGTGGTTCCGTCGTCGCCGTCGCCGTCGCCGCAAGACTCGCCCACCTCGCCCTCCGCATCGACATCGGCGGCAGCGCCAGGGTGTGCCTGCCCTGACTCCGAGGCGGCGGCCGCGACGGACATCCCCGACACGCTGTTCTACTGGTGCGTGCGCGACGTAGTCCTTTTTTTCTCTCTTTGCCATGCAGAATAATGGTGGTAGCAGTAGCAGCCTGGTCTATTGTTACCCGCAAACTTTTGTGGTAGCTGCTCTTTTAGCCCTTAGTTTGATGCTTTCCATTTCAGGGTTTGTACATTGGATGATCATTGGAGTAGTAGTTAACAACTAAGGAGAGTCTTTAACGGCCATACTTTAGTTAAGCTCGATGCTACTATTTCTGATTATTTTAACATAGTCCAAAGTTGGGCAGAACATGCATACACGGGTACACCAACATGTACAACTTTAAAACTAATTAATTTTATTGGATACACCAACATGTATAGTCCTTAAACAATTCATTTCTTTGTTAAGGTATTCTTTTTTGGACATCCTTTCTTAAGGTATTAGTATAACTCCTATTCACATACGTAAAGGATTTCCTTTTTTTTGGAGATTTTCTGGGATTTACAAGCGAGTTCTATGGGCTTGCTATTTGTAATTCTTGGGTCAGTGAGTGATACGCTCCTTGGGTGGACATGGCGATTCATCCTGGGATATTTTTTATCAAACTGGGTGGTATGGTAAGGAGTCTTTAACGCTCCTTGGGTACACATGGAAGATTTAATGTTGCATTTTCAAGCTAATGTTGCCCTAGGGAAATACTACTAGGGAGTATGATTATTCAGATTTTGCTTTCATGGTATAGGTATTTATGCAGTCACTTAATCATGCAACTTTTACCAAAATCATATACCAAAGTGTTGTCACTTTGATGGAGGTGAGCATTTTAAAATTTCTTGGTTAGATTTGATATAAAATATGGTCTGGATTTTGGACTGCAGTACAATATGCTACTGATTAGGCAATCCTGAGAATATGCTAAGTAGCATGACCTTGAAGTTATCAGTGAAGTCTCTCTTTTTGTGATGTGTGATTGTTAGGATTTCAGCAAGGTGCCAAACTACTAATATGCGTTTGTGTCTTTTGCAATTTTTGTTGATACACATTTATTTATTTGTTTGTTACCATGAAAATGCGTATATGGCAGACAAAATAACTGAGGTTCTAACTACACGTCAGTGGCACAGTACTGTTATACTTAGGAATGGAGGGAGTACAATTTTTTATTATAGATTGAGCAATTATAATTCAATTTCCAATTGCTTGATATGCTTTCTTTGTTTGTTTTCAATAAAACTAATCATGTAGCACATTTACACAACACAGTCACATGGATTTGAGATGGGGGTTCATTTCTTTTCTGAAGAGCGGCACCTCTTAGTAACTGTTCAATTTTCTCTAATAAATAGAAAGGTTTCATATTGAATCCGTCACTCTCAGACCGAGAGCATGTCTTATTGTGGTAATGGATACCTCTTAGTAACTGTTAAATTTTCCCTAGAAAATAGTAAGTGTTCTTATTTAATCAGTTCACTCTTGACAGAGAACATGTCATATTTTGGTATGGCTGCCCATTCTCTCATGCATATCTTGGACCGGCATTGTGGTACAGAATAGACCATGTTCATTGAGATTAAAATAGACAAGATTATAGGTAGTTGAGTGGATCAAACACCACCATCAATGATTATAACTATGATGTACAGTACTTGAAGTGACCAAATATTCTGCTTTCACCGCAAGAGAAGGCACACATCAAGAAATGCCAGTTCAACATGGCCCGCAAGCAGGTAATTAACCGTCCGACAAAATGAGTTTACAAGGCAGACTCAAACATATGAGACAATTTCTTTGATGGTAATTTTTTTGCTATACGTGTACATAAGCGTACATGTACAGAAGATCCAATCATCACCTATACCGGCGCAAGCCACCCATGGCCATTGGTCACATGCAACAATTTGCAAAGGCTCTTTACCACTTCCTCACGGGCAGCAATCATGAGTGAGCTCCACCAGAATGATGTGGACTAGAAGAAAACGCATTGTGTTTATTCTTAATAGAAATGTATCAACATGTGCTTCGTGTTCCCGATCGAATATGCACCACACATGGTAATAATAATGTATCCTTTTCAGTTTGCTTCTAAGCATGGTTTCCTTTTTATGATTGCAACCTTATCCATGTAGTTCTTTCACTTCAAATTGAAACTCACTGCATATAACAAAGACAATATGTGCAACATCAGATATCGATGGGGCGTGGCGTGCCGCCTCGCGGGCATTGCTAGTATTGTTCTACTCGTGATTGGCCAGGTGTCCAGACGTGTACGCATGCGCAGTGTGCTCATGTCTATTTTAGTCAAGCCTTTGAATAGAGGCCATATGGGGCAATGCATGTGTGTGGTTCTCAGCTTGCACACGTGAAAAAATGTCTAGCTGGAAATCGATCAGCCATATGCCATGCGTATTCTTGCCGGTGACCAATCAGTTGTGATCAGCTTCCTTGTGCGTGTTCTTACAAAAAATGTATCAATTGTTTTTTGTCTTTGGTCATGCATGTGATGGATTCATGGCGTAGGATTTGTTCTTTTTTTTCATTGCTGGACTCTTAACTTTTTTTTTGCATCGAATTTAGGACTTTATTCAGAATAACAGAAGTCGGTTACAGTCTGCCCGTAGGCTAGCACGTAGGAAATCTGGGCTAATATCTAGCCAACTATCCGTCCCATCCAGCGTACAGGCACGCTGCGCACAAAGATGGGCTGGTACATTCAAGTTCCTACCGACATGGCGAACCGAAAAAAAAATAAAGTGTGGTACAATGTCCATTAATTCTCTAAAGATAGGCGACGCAATCGATCTAGAATTGCATCGCGAGTGCCAGAGAACAACCAAGTGAAGACAGTCAACCTCCATTATCACATGTGAGTATCCTCGGAGCTGAGCAAAAATTACCCCCTCCCTGAAAGCCAGGAGCTCGGCAATGAAACGGTCCGATACTCCCGGCAAAGGCTTGCACCAGGCACCTTGAAAAGCCAGGTGGGAACGTGCAACTCCTCCCGCCCCTCCACTGGCCCGGTCATCGAACACTGACCCGTCAGTGTTAATGGTAATCCATCCTGCTTCGGGGGGGGCACCAGCACTGGCCTGCCGTCTGAGCGTGTCGACCTGGTATGTCAAGAATAGACATCGTCTCATGTATCCACCTCATGGCCATCGTTGGATCGAAACCCTGCTGTTCGTGTGTCCATTTATTCCGCGAAGTCCAAATGGAATGCATGCTGGACTCTTAACTCATCGCCTATGCTAGAACGTGGGCGATGTATATTGTACGTACTTTTTTTTGACTGGTATACTGTACGTACTTCCTTCCAGCAAATGGCAGCCGTACTTTTCCAAAAAAAAACACATGACACATGACAGGTACATAGCCGTATTAGATATGGACTCTACCCTTTTTTCCAACAGGTGCATAGCCGTATTAGACATGGACTGTTTTTTTTTTTTGTTGCATCGATGGACCTTTAACTCATCGCTTTTGCTAAAACGTGAGAGATAAATCACAGCCGTACTTTTGACCTCCTTTTCTATTTTGTATCCAAGCTTTTCGTTTTTTATCGTTTCAATAATATACTCCATCCGTTCCAAAATTCTTGTCTTAAATTTGTCTACATACGGATGTATCTATTCACATTTTTTTAAGGGAAGGCCATCATGGCTAGCTTTATTAAATCATGAAAACGTTTACATCGTCTACGAGCGTGCTGACAATGAAGTTAGGAGGCTCGTCCAACCAAGTAAGAGTAGACTTATTACAAAAGCCATAGTTAGCTAGCACATGAGCCGCTTGATTACATGAACGAATACAATGCTTAAAAAAGACCTCCCCAATTGCAGTACTTATGTCCACACATTCTGCAAATAGTGCTGCAGCTTCATCCCACCATCTTGTATGACCAGAACAAAAATTAATTACTTGAAGTGAATCTGATTCCGCTTCAATCCGATTGAAGAGAGTTGGCAAATGCCAAGCCGTCTCTCATAGCCGTCACTTCCGTGGTAATTGCATCAGCTACAACTGGAATGAACTTACATTGCGCGGCGATAAACTTACCCCTATCATCTCTGAGGACAGCAGCTGTCGCACCACTTCCTTCATCTGCAAAGAAAGCTGCATCAACGTTTAATTTTGTATATCTTGGGTCTGGCTTGCACCATTTTGTTTCAGGCATATCATGTGATCTTGCTGTAGCGGTCTGGAAGTTTTTTGCTATAGAAAGAACCGAGATCGACCATCTCCATGAAGGTGGCACCGGTTCATTATGTGTTACTTGCCTCCGAATCCACCAAAGATACCAGCCTCCCACTGCAAGAGCTTCTTTAAAATTTATACTTGGGTGTATAAGCAAATGGATCTCCGGCAGTGAAAGTAAATGCTCAAAAATAACTGAACCGGATCTATCCACCAACAATGAATGGTCAATGAGATCCATCATACCAAGTCTGGTCCACAGGTACCTCGCATGCACGCACTGGAACAAGAGATGTCAGATGTCCTCCGCGCCCTGGTGGCAGATAGGACAGGCGCCGTTGGAGCCAACGTGCCTATTAGTTAGGATGGCTCTTAGCGGGACGATCCCTCGTAGCACTCTCCAACAGAAAATTTGAACTTTACGTGGAACAGATAATTTCCAAAGATTACTCCATACTGCCAAAGGTGTGGATCCACCTGGTCTTTCCATCATATTTGCATGGGACCTATAAGTATGCATCCATTGCAAATGATAGGTTGTTTTAACAGAGAAGATGCCTATTCTGTTTGGTTGCCATGCTACAAAATCATCAAAAGCTTGGAAGTGAACAGGGATTTGAAGTATCCTTCTCACGTCCACTGGATAAAAAATGCTTTCTAGAAGCGTATCATCCCATGTCCCGGTCACTGGATCAATTAGCTCGCAGACCTTAGTAAGAATTGATTGGCCTCTCGGTGTGATCACTTTCATGTCAGAACTCGAAGGGATCCACGGGTCCTTCCAAATGTTTACCTCTTCACCCGTACCAATTCTCCAAATATATCCTCTTTTGAATGTATCAAGACCCTTCAGTATACTTTGCCATGTGAAGGATGACCCATTTTTTGGGGTAGCACTTAGTATACTTCCATTGGGGTAATATTTGGCCTTCAACACTTTTGCTACCAAGGAATCTGGGACAGTGATGAGTCTCCAACATTGTTTTGCCAACATAGCTAAATTAAACGAATATAGGTCGCGAAAGCCCATACCTCCTTCACTCTTTGGGATGCACAATTTCCACCATGACATCCAATGCATTCTTTTATGCTCCTCATCATCCCCCCACCAGAACTGAGCAATACTGTCTGTAATTTCTTTACAAATCCCCTTGGGAAGACTGAAGACAGACATGGCAAAAACTGGGATAGCCTGCGCTACAGCCTTTAAGAGAATCTCTTTGCCCCCAATAGAAAGTTGTTTTTCCATCCATCCTATCAACCTTGTTTTGATTCTATCAACAAAGTGTTTGAAACAATCACTCTTATCTGCACCAACTATAGCTGGAAGCCCAAGATACTTATCTGACAATGCTTCTGTATCAATATGAAGAATTTGACTAATTTCTGCTTTAGAGACGACACTGGTATTAGGACTGAAAAATATACTTGATTTAGCCAGACTCACAATTTGTCCTGAACTTGCACAATAGGTATCCAGTACTTGATGTAAGGAAGTTGCATTTAACACATCTGCTCTCATGAGAATTAATTAAAGAATCATCAGCAAATAAAAGGTGTGATACTGACGGTGCATTTCTGCACACTCTAATTCCATCCATGCCACCAACTTCTTCTTCATACTGCAACATACTAGACATCCCTTCTGCAGAAAGAAGGAACAAGTATGGGGAGAGGGGATCCCCTTGTCGAATCCCCCTAGTAGGGGTGAACATATTTGTTTCTTGAGAATTAAATCTTACTTTGTATCTAACAGAGGATACACAAGCCATAATCATATCATTCCATAGGGCGTGGAACCCTAGCTTTTCCATCATGCTTCTTAAGAAAATCCACTCAACACGGTCATAAGCCTTGTGCATGTCCAGTTTCACTACACACAGACCTGTTCGCCCTGCTCTTGTGTTTTTTATTTTATGGATACACTCATAGGAAATAAGGACATTATCAGTAATTAACCGTCGAGGAACAAAAGCACTATGAGTAGGAGAAATAATATCAGGCAAAATTCCTTTCAACCTAGAAGCGAGCATCTTTGATATTATCTTATATAAGACATTACAAAGACTGATAGGTCTGTACTGTGTGATTAATTCGGGTGAATCCACTTTGGGTATTAGAACTATGGACGTATCATTCCATTCTGCTGGAATTTGCCTTGAATTTATTGCAAACAAAACCTCTTGAGAAATCTCATCACCCAAAATATGCCAAAACTTTTTGAAGAAAATGGCATGAAGCCCATCAGGCCCAGGTGCTTTAAGATCACCTATACTGAAAACCGCCTTCCGCACATCCTCGTGGGTATAGGGGGCCAAAAGCATATCATTCATTTGTTCAGTCACCTTAGTTTGGACTTTATTTGTAATAGAAGGATCCACATGTTGCACCTCTGAAGTAAATAAGCTATGAAAATAACTCTGTACATGTGGGTTAAGAGCAGCCGTACCTTCTATCACATTACCATCTCCATCTTTCAGTTTTTTGATAAAATTCCTCTTTCTCCTCGCAGAAGCATAGGCTTGGAAAAATCCCGTATTACGGTCTCCATTTTTTAGCCACCCCGCTCGGGAGCGCTGCATATAATAAATTCCCTCAAGTTCCAGCAAATACTCAATCAGTTCTGACAACTCTTTCCTCTTCTCTTCACTTTCATCATTGATGGGTCCAGTCATAATTTGCTCAAGCTCTTTCTGTGCCTTCTGTAGCCTTTTCTTAGGCTTCTTGAGCACCCTTTGATCCCAACCATGAAATATATTATGCATGCGGTTTAATTTCTCATGGACGGTGGTTAAACCCGGGGCAGCACCCGCCGAGACCCACGCCTCCTGTACCACATCCGAGAAAGATTGTTCTCTTAACCAACGTGCCTCAAACCGTTTAGTGTGTCCGCCATTGTCTCCTATCTGGGTATAATACTCCGTATCCACACATAAGGGTCTATGGTCGGAGTGGTTATAATTCAAGTTCTGCAAAATTGCATGTGGATATAGCATCGACCATGCATCATTTATCAGCCCACGATCTAGTCTCTCTCTAATCCGGCCTCGCTGCCACGTGAACCGATCTCCTACAAACCCCATGTCCCTGAGTTCGCAGTCATCAATAGCAGACTGAAATGCATGCATGTATTGCTGTGGTCGAGGGTTGCCCCCATCTTTCTCATTAAGGAATTGTATCTCATTCAAATCTCCCACCAGGAGCCATGGTAGATTAGTGTTCTGATGCAACCGCCGCATTCCATCCCAAGTCCTGTACTTGTGTTCCCATCGGAACTCACCATACATACCGGTGAGTCTCCATTCATTGTTATTCTCATCCTCCACTCTCACATCTATGAACATGGGGTCAAGCTTGCAACGCCCCGGGTATAACTTTCCCAATTTGTACTCCAACTCTTGCCGTTTCCGGCGTTAAGTTATATTTATTTCTCGGGTTCGGGTCTTTGCCTCCGTATGTTGTTTTCGTTGTCATGCATCTCATATCATGTCATCATGTGCATTACATTTGCATACGTGTTCATCTCATGCAGTCGAGCATTTCCCCGTTGTCCGTTTTGCATTCCGGCGCTTTGTTCTCCTCCGGTGGTCATTTCTACCTTTCTTTCGTGTGTGGGGATTAAACATTTCCGGATTGGACCGATACTTTCCATGCGGCCTTGGTTTACTACCGGTAGACCGCCTATCAAGTTTCGTATCATTTGGACTTCGTTTGATACTCCAACGGTTAACCGAGGGACCGAAAAGGCCTCGTGTGTGTTGCAGCCCAACACCCCTCCATTTTGGCCCAAAACCCACCAAACTCTGCTCTATCATCTAGATCGTTCGATCACGATCGCGTGGCCGAAAACCGCACCTCATTTGAACTCTCCTAGCTCCCCCTATGCCTATATATACACCCCCCCTCCAAAAATTCGCGGACCCCCCTCCTCAAACCCTAAAAAAATCCTCTCTCCGCCGCACCGGACGTGTCCGGACGAGCCGGACAACGTCCGGATTCCGCCGCCGCCACCCAGCGCCCGACACGTGGCAAGTGGGAGCCCCACTTC
>NC_041392.1:585535784-585549063 GCF_002162155.2 Triticum dicoccoides | reverse complement strand
CATCAAGCCCGGCCACCCGAGCCACCGCACGCCATTGCCGGACCGCGCCGCCCGTCGACTCCGGTGGCCGCGCCGCCGCACGCCACCGCGACCCCGCCGACTCCCTCCACGGCAAGCGCCGCCCCCGCGGCCACCCTCGCCGCCCCGACCGTCTTCTCCCTCTCCGACGACCCCTCCGGTGTCGTCCTCCTTCCCGGTGAACAGGAACTCCGGCGAGATTCCGACAAGTGCATCGGGAACCGCGCTGGATCTGGATCTGAAAAATCCCCTTGGTTGACTTTCTCCTCCCGAAACCCTAATTTTCATGCCTACTTTGACCTGTGATATCTCCTCATCCGTAGCTCCGATTTGGGCATATAGCATACCAAAATGTTCGTGTCAGAGAGTACATCATTTCATTCCATTGCATCATTTTCATTTGAGTTCATCTTGATGCCCGAAATACTGTTAGAAGAGAGCTTCGTGAGTTAATTGTCAGATCTGCTATTTCATCTTAGACTTTTGTCATTTTTGCCATGATTGTTGTGTGCATGTTATGCCCATGAGTCCTACATATGTTTTGTTAAGGGTTTTGTCATCTTTCCAGAGGTGCAACCCATGTATTTTTGTGATGTGTGTGGTGTCTTGTGCAAGCTTGCAAAGTGAGGCACCCGGTAAATCTGTTTTCAGGAACTTAGTAATTTCACTACGTCCTGAGATTGTTTAGTTCATGATGTCATATGTTCATGCGGTTTCCTAGTGATCCGTACCTCTTTTGAGGATGATCAGTAAAGGAGTTTTGTTAATATTATAGTTCTCTATCCATCCATGCCTTTGTTTGCAATTATGGAGCACCCTAGCTTGAATCAATCGAGCTCTACTTTTGCTTCGTTGTGAATCTGGGCAGATTGTCAACTCGTTTGCAATTTTGCCGGTGATGTTGTAGTTGATCCGTGCATGCTATGCTATTGTTCTTGCCATGTCTAGCTTGCATTTTATGCCTTCTTAATGGATGTATGCTTGCCTTGACATGACTTGCACCGTAGTGAGTGCATCGAGCTTGTTTACATGCCTTCGTGAGTTATATTTCAGCACGTGTCAGTTTTCACTAAGTGTGAAAACTGATTATGTTTTAGCTATGTTCGTGTGCTTGTTAGTATATTTTGTGATCCCTTTTGACTCAAGGTCACTAAGAGTCTTTTGTTAAGCTTGTTGAGTAGTTTCATGCCATGTTCTTCTTTGTCTTAATCAGGTCCTGTAGCATGTTGTTTTGTTGCTCCGAAGAGGGCTTCATGATCTGAAATTTCAGACAAGTGTTAATTTCACTAAGTCTGAGATCTGTTTACCATTTGCTTTTTTGCCATACTTGTTTGAACCTCATAATGGATGAATTGACCATAGCTCAGTGCTAGTCTTTTGTTAAGCATCTTGAATGCTTCCCTGCCATGTATTTTGATGCCATGTTTGAGTGCTGTAGCATGTTCATTTCGTTGCATTTAGATGCCTATTTGCTGTAAATCGCAGACCGGTGTCAATTTTGAATCGCTTGCCATTTTCAAACCGTAACTCCGATTCCGGCGTTCTTTATATCGTTTTCAAGCAATTTCATCTCATCTTTCCAGTGGCATACTTGGTTTTCCAAGTTGAGGCCAGGTTCATGCATTTCCTGTCATATCTTGTATTTTGCATCCCGCATCGCATCCCGCATAGCATACCATCATTGCATCTTATTGTTTGAGTTTGCACGTGGTTGATTGTATCCTTGTTGCTTGTTTGTCTTGTTTGGGTAGAGCCGGGAGACGTGTTCGCTAACGAGGAGCCCTTTGAGTTTGCTTTTGAGGATCCAGTCAACTCTGACAGCTTTGCAGGCAAGATGATCATACCCTCGAAATCACTACTATCTTTGCTATGCTAGTTTGCTCGCTCTTTTGCTATGCCAATGCTATGATGCCTACCATTTGCCTGTCAGCCTCCCAATTGCCATGTCAAACCTCTAACCACCATGTCCTAGCAAACCGTTGATTGGCTATGTTACCGCTTTGCTCAGCCCCCTCTTATAGCGTTGCTAGTTGCAGGTGAAGATTGGAGCCGTTCCTTGTTGGAACATTTATTTACTTGTTGGGATATCATTATATTGCTATGTTATCTTAATGCATCTATATACTTGGTAAAGGGTGGAAGGCTCGGCCTCTCGCCTGGTGTTTTGTTCCACTCTTGCCTCCCTAGTTTTCCGTCATATCGGTGTTATGTTCCCGGATTTTTGCGTTCCTTACGCGGTTGGGTTATAATGGGAACACCTTGATAGTTCGCCTTGATTAAAGCTTTTACAGCAATGCCGAACCTTGGTTTTACCATTTGCCACCTAGCCTCTTTTTCCCTTGGGTTTCCGGAGCCCGAGGGTCATCTTATTTAAACCCCCCCGGGCCAATGCTCCTCTAAGTGTTGGTCCAAACTGTTAGCCGCCGATGGCTACCAGGGGCAACTCTGGGCTGGCCTACCGGAAGTTTGGACAATCTGAGTGTGCCCTGAGAAAGAGATATGTGCAGCTCCTATCGGTATTTGTTGGCACATTCGGGCGGTGTTGCTGGTCTTGTTTTAACCTGTCGAAATGTCTTGTTGTACCGGGATACCGAGTCTGATCGGAATGTCTCGGGTGGAGGTCTATTCCTTCGTTGACCGTGAGAGCTTGTCATGGGCTAACTTGGGACTCCCCTGCAGGGATTGAACTTTCGAAAGTCGTGCCCGCGGTTATGGGTAGATGGGAATTTGTTAATGTTCGGTTGTAGATAACTTGAACTTTAACTTAACTAAAATGAATCAACCATGTGTGTTACCATGATGGCCCCTTCTCGGCGGAGTCCGGGAAGTGGACACGGTGTTGGAGTAATGCTTGCGCAGGTTGTTCCTCTAGATTCTCGCTCGCGCTTTGCCTCCTCTTCTCGCTTTCTTTTGCGAATAAGCTTAGCCACCATACATGCTAGTCGCTTGCTGCAGCTCCACATATATTTGCCTTACCCTTCCTATAAGCTTAAATAGTCTTGATCGCGAGGGTGCGAGATTGCTGAGTCCCTGTGGCTCACAGATTCCTATTACACAGATGCAGGTCCAGGTGATTCCGCTCCAGGTGACGCATACGAGCTCAAGTGGGAGTTCGACGAGGACTCTCAGCGTTACTATGTCTCTTTTCCTGATGATCAGTAGTGGTGCCCAGTTGGGGTGATCGGGACCGTGTCGCATGTTGGGTTTTCTTCTATTTTGGCGCCGTAGTCGGGCCATGAGTGTTTAGATGATGTATGTTATTTATGTACTTTGATTTGACGTGGCGAGTGTAAGCCAACTATGTATCTTCCCCTTTTATTTTATATATATTACATGGGATGTTGTGATGATTGCCTAACTTGCGACATTGCTTTCAGTGCGGATATGTCTCTAAGTCGTGCCTCGACACGTGGGAGCTATAGCCGCATCGAGGGCGTTACAAAGCTCCAACCTATGAACCTTAATTTCTTTCTTCCACAATAACAACAAGCCACCTTTCCTTCCATCCCCAGCACATACTAACTTTCGATCCATCTTTAATCGCCTTCTCAAGCACTCAGCCGGATAGTTGTCTAAGTGTGTCTCCGATAAAAACATCACATCTGGGTTGCATCCTCGCTGGACGTCCAACAAAGCACGAACCGCCGGGGCATTCTCCAGTCCGTTACAATTCCAACTCAAAACCTTCATTGCTTCTTCCCGCACGATCAATCCTTACACAAAAACCTACAGCAACAAAGATAACCACAGCCCCTCACAACTTCAACGCATAGTATGAGATTGATTGGAACTCAACTTGTCCTTGTTGAATCATAGGCTCTTGCACAGCATATGCTCCTTCGATCAAGACGATGGAGCAGAAAAAACACATCTACTACGGGAGACCTGGTGCAAATACGACCAAAATCTCGCAATAGAGAGAGAAACCAGCCACGGCGTCGAACAACGCCGTCCTGGGACAACAGTCGCCGGCAGCCGCGCCGCCGCCAAGGAGGCGGCCGGCGGCGGGCCAGCAAACCCTAGTCGCCTGGTGTTCGCCTCGCAACAGAGAGAAAAACGATTCAGCTACCATTGTATCTATTCACATTTTAGTGTTAGATACATCCGTATCTAAATAAATCTAAGACAAGATTTTTGTGACAGAGGGAGTAATAGATAGATGTAATCCTGATTAAGTAGTTATGGATGTCTTCTGGAACTTAAGGTGCAAATAAAGCATTATGGCAAGGAGCAGCTTGCATAAATAATAAAAAAAGTTGATGTCGAATTTTGCATAATATATTTTTTGTCTCCTAATGTACCGGGCTGTTTTTTTTGTGTGTGTGTGTTCACAGTACTGTCAGTAATTGTGCATGTGTGCCGTGCAGAGTATATGGAACTCATAACATTTAGACGGTGAGGTTGACATGCATGTGCATGACTTAGTGGCTTAATGATGCATACATGCAACTAATAGGAGTTCTGGGTGGTGAGCTTGACATTTATGCGCACTCCGTCCTGCCAGGTCGTAGAAAAAAAACACAGTCTCGTTCGGCTTGACAGAAACAAATCTTTCACCCCGACCGATTATGTCCAATCCGGCCAGAGAAAATTAATATTTTGGTAAGTGCTGGATTAGGATGGTAATTAGTGCATGTAGTACGTGTGCTTTCTGGACTTCTTTACCAAGCCTGCTGTATTTAGCTATACGCCCTCTATATGCACATGAATGAATAAACCAATTGATCGTGTCTATGTACATCTATATGTGTAATTGGTCGCACCATAGTTATGTAAATGGGATTTTTAATATATATTTTTTGTCATAGGTGTGCATGTACGTGGTAATGACTCTTTCAAAAAAAAATCTAGCTCTTTTTTTTTAAATCTTCTAGCTCTTTTTGACATGATGGCTCTTGCTAGTCAAGGCATATGTGCGGGTACGTCGTAATGACTCTTTCTAGCTTTTTTTAAAAAGTTGGAAGTCTCTTTCTAGCCAAGGCATATGTGTGCTGGAATTTAGTCTATTTTAGGCAGCCTAATAACGATTTCAGAAATTTCTAATAAATCCTAAAGACCCATTTAGCCCATTTGTGCAAGATAAGGGATACTACTAAAGTTTAGTCCCACATTGCTAGTTTAGTGGGAGTTGGACCTCTTTATAAGGGAGGTTCTTTTCCTACTTGTACGAGCATAAGAACAAGAGGGATATCCACGCGCGCTCCTTCTCCGCCGCCCGCCTCGCCACGCCTTGTCGTTTCGCCTCCCGTCGCTGTTGGCTGTTCGTTTCGCCTGAGGTGGCGCGTGAGAGCAGTCTTATGGTTTCAAACCATGAGTTGCTATGACGCCACTCTTGGCAAACCTGAAGGGGACGTCAATTGATAATGGAAAAGATACGTGGGATGCACTACATTATGGAGCAATTCAGTTGTATGCTACCGGACAAGTTTGTTGCCGGAGGTATCATCACCCCACAAGTTCAAGAACAAGGGCAAGTTTGATGGTAAAGCAAAGTTTGATGGGAAGAACAAGGTTGTGCAACACACGAACTTCAAGAACGTGCATTATGTCCCCTCCGTCAATAAAAATCTTGTTAGCGGATCTCTTCTGTGTAGAGATGGCTACAAGCTTGTCTTTGAGTCGAATAAATTTGTAATATCCAAGTATGGAACCTTTGTTGGTAAAGGCTATGAGTCAGGAGGCCTGTTTCGTTTATCCTTATCAGACATTTGCAATAAAGTTGTTAATCATATTTGCAACAATAGTGAATCAAATGTGAGGCATTCACGTCTTTGTCATGTTAACTTTGGTTGCATGCCGCGACTAGCGAAGTTGAACTTAATGCCTAGTTTCACAACTGTCAAGGGATCTAAGTGTCAAGTGTGTGTGCAAGCTAAGCAACCTCGTAAGTCTCACACGACTGTGGAAACGAGAAATCTTGCACCACTAGAGCTCATACATTTAGATCTATGTGAAATGAATGGTGTTTTGACAAAAGGTGGAAAGAAATATTTCATGATGTTACTTGATGACTCCACTAGATACTGCCGTGTGTATCTTCCGAAATCTAAGGATGAGGCTTTGAACTTTTTCAAGATCTATAAAGCTGAAGTGGAAAAGCAACTTGATCGAAAAATCAAGAGGCTTATGTCCCACCGTGGTGGAGAGTATTTTTCCAATTAATTTGATGCTTTTTGTGCGGAACATGGTATAATCCATGAGAGGACGCCTCCCTATTCACCTCAGTCAAATGGGGTGGCCGAAAGAAAGAACCGTACTCTAACAGATTTCGTTAACGCCATGTTAGACACTTCGGGTCTCTCCAAGGCATGGTGGGAGGAGGCGATATTGACTGCATGTCATGTCCTAAACCGAGTTCCCACAAAGAACAAAGAGATAACTCCATTCGAGGAATGGGAGAAGAAAAGGTTAAAACTCTCTTATCTACGAACATGGGGTTGTTTGGCGAAAGTCAATGTTCCAATTCCAAAGAAGCGGAAGCTTGGATCAAAGACTGTGGATTGTGTTTTCCTGGGATATGCTTTTCATAGCATTGGCTATAGATTCTTGGTTGTAAAATCTGAGGTACCTGACATACATGTCGGTACGATCATGGAGTCGAATGATGCGACTTTCTTTGAAGATATCTTTCCCATGAAGGATATGGCTACCTCATCTAATCAGGAGATGCCTAGTTCATCGAATCAGGAACCAGTTACAATTATCGAAGCTGCCATTTCGATGGAACACTTTGAAAGTCCTGTGGAGGAGAACAATGAAGTTCCTACTAGGAGCAAGAGACAGAGGACTGCAAAGTCCTTTGGTGATGATTTTCTTGTGTACTCATAGATGACACTCCCAGTTCTATTTCAGAGGTCTATGCATCTGAAGATGCTAACTACTGGAAGGAAGCGGTTCGTAGCGAGATGGAGTCCATCTTGGCGAATGAAACCTGGGAGATAACTGATCGTCCTTATGGGTGCAAACCTATAGGATGCAAATGGGTATTCAAGAAGAAGCTTAGGCCTGATGGTACTATTGAAAAGTACAAGGCTCGGCTCGTGGCTAAGGGTTATACCCAAAAGGAAGGTGAAGACTTCTTTGATACTTACTCACCTGTGGCTCGACTGACCACTATTCGAGTTCTACTTTCACTAGCTGCCTCGCATGGTCTTCTCGTTCATCAAATGGATGTTAAGACTATTTTTCTAAATGGAGAGTTGGACGAGGAAATTTATATGGAACAACCAGATGGGTTTGTACTAGATGGTCAGGAAGGGAAAGTGTGCAAGTTGCTGAAGTCTTTGTACGGACTTAAGCAAGAACCCAAACAGTGGCATGAGAAGTTTGAAAGAACTTTAACAGCTGCAGGCTTTGTTGTGAACGAAGCTGACAAATGTGTGTACTATCGCCATGGTGGGGGCGAGGGAGTTATCATGTGCTTGTATGTTGATGACATACTGATTTTCGGAACAAAACTGAATGTTATTAAGGAGGTCAAGGATTTCCTATCTCGTTGTTTTGAGATGAAGGATTTAGGAGTGGCTGATGTCATTCTGAACATCAAGTTGTTGAGAGACGATGATGGTGGGATTACATTGCTTCAATCTCACTATGTGGAAAAGATCTTGAGTCGCTTTGGCTATAGTGACTGCAAGCCCTCTCCAACATCATATGATGCGAGTGTGTTACTTCGAAAGAATCGAAGAATTGCTAGAGATCAATTGAAATATTCTCAGATTATTGGCTCGCTTATGTACTTAGCAAGTGCTACAAGACCTGACATCTCTTTTGTTGTTAGCAAACTGAGTCGGTTTGTCTCAAAACTAGGAGACGTGCATTGGAAAGCTCTAGAGAGAGTTTTGCGTTATTTGAAAGGCACTGCAAATTATGGAGTTCACTACACCGGACATCCAAAGGTGCTTGAAGGGTATAGTGACTCAAACTGGATCTCAGATGCTGATGAGATAAAGGCCACAAGCGGTTATGTATTCACTCATGGAGGTGGCACTTTTTCTTGGAAGTCTTGCAAGCAGACCATCTTAACGAGGTCAACAATGGAAGCAGAACTCACAACACTAGATACAGCTACGGTTGAAGCAGATTGGCTTCGCCGGCTCTTGAATGACTTGCCGGTTGTTGAGAAACCTGTACCGGGTGTCCTTATGAACTGCGACAATCAAACTGTGATCACGAAAGTGAGCAGCTCAAAGGATAACATGAAGTCATCAAGACACGTTCAGAGAAGGTTAAAGTCTGCCAGGAAAATGGAAAACTCCGGAGTTATTGCGTTGGATTATATCCAAACGTCTAAAAATCTGGCAGATCCTTTTACTAAGGGTCTATCACTTAATGTGATAGATAATGCATCAAGGGAGATGGGTATGAGACCCACAATATGAGTTGTTCACAGTGGTAACCTATTCTTTGTGATCGAAGATCCCTTGAATTAGATGTGCAAGACAAGTTGTTGGTCAACTGAGAGGAGAGTATCCTTACTATTCACAATACCACTCCATGAAGATGCAATACTCTCCTAATCTGCATGGCAGGTTGATTTATATCTTAATGTGTTCTAAGTGGCTTATTTAAGCAGAGATGTTATCCTGCAGAACATCTTTTGAAGAACACACCTATATGAGTCTAATTGTCAAACGTCGCAATCTATGAGAGTAGGGTTCTCTCTAGTAAACTCATGAAAGGTCACGGAGTATGACGCATAAGCTCCACCCGCAGGGAAGACCCACGGTAGCCACGTATCGGTCAAGGCTTTATGTGAAGCTAGATTCGTAGAAAACTTGCAGTTCAAGGCCCAGTCCACTATTCAAGTTGCTTACCAGTGTAGCATAGAGTTCTAGGTGGAAGTTCAACTTAACAGTCTCCACCTTAGTGCCGGTATATAAAACAGTGTTTTGGAACCAAAGGCAAATTTCTGTGTGCCTCTGGGATCTGGTGGGGGATTACTGGAATTTAGTCTATTTTGGGCAGCCCGATAACTATTTCAAAAAATCCTAATAAATCCTAGTGGCCCACTTAGCCCATTTGTGCAAGGCAAGGGATACTACTAAAGTTTAGTCCCACATTGCTAGTTTAGTAGGAGTTGGACCTCCTTATAAGGGAGGTTCTTTCCCCACTTGTACGAGCATGAGAACAAGAGGGATATCCACGCGCGCTCCTCCTCCGCCGCCCGCCTCGCCACGCCTCGTCACGACGCGCCGCGGCTTGCGGGAATGAGCCTATAAAAGGGAGGTCGCTCCTCCCAGAGAGACGCACCAGAACTTCTCCATCCTCTCGCCATCGGTTCCATCTCTGAGCTGCTGCTGTCTTCCTCATCCCGGCTTGCGGCGTGCACTGCACGTCGGGACAGTAGGCCTCCGAAACCGCACCTCTTTGAGTCCTGTACGGGAGAAGGGTGATAAGGTTTTTGGGGAGCACTCTGCGCGACTACTGACTGACTCCTTCGTCACGGACGCCCCGGACTCCGACGACTTCTTCCCCGACATCGACAACCTCCTCGACGACATGGTTGGCGAGGACACCGACCCCAAGTCCAGTGCTGTTGCTGCTGCTGTCCCGTACGTGTTCTTCTTTCTGTTAGATGTCCTGCCACAGTTTCTCGTACTAGTACTTGCTCTAGATATGTTAGGTTCTACTTCATATATGCAACTAGTTCTACTGTCTGCTATAGATATGCTAGGCTACGGTTCATATATGCAGAAGCTATTTACCTTCTCTCTGTCAGAACGCATGACTTGTTTTATCTCTAGTATATTAGTCATGCTTTACCTAGTATTTCTGTTAATAAAATCATTTAATAAATTGCTCATATTTTCAACAATGTGTGCACGTACATGGTAATGACTCTTTCTAGGTTTTTTTAGTTGGATCTCTTTCTAGGTTTTTGTTACGTGACGACTCTTGGTAGCCTAGTCCAATTAGGCATCGGATGCCATTTCTCCGTACATGTGACAACATCCTAGTCTAATATATTGGTTTGTACACGTTAATATGTTACGTAAAAACTATTAAATCTCAGCCATTATTTTTTGATCAAACGGTGCAAATAATATTATCATATATGGACAGACGTGATGTCTTATTTTACTTCTGTTTTAATCTATATCTATATCTATACCTACTTAATACTAATAGAGCAAGGTGATATTTTTGATTTCGTCCCTCTTAAACAATGTTTTCCTACTTGACGTGGTACTAAAAATTCTTCCATCTAGAATAAGCCGTAAGTTGTTTTCGTGACGCTCAAGCTGGGCAGATTTTGGGCCTAGCAACGAGCGAGGCAAGTGGGCTTTCTACTGAATTTTTTTAGTGGGTCGTGAGCACGTGAGTGGACTTTTCAAAGTCGGTGTACACGAGTTGTTTGAATCGAACTCACGAGCTTTCGTCCTGTCTCACCTCGCTTCCTTGGATATAATTTTGCCGGTTCATAAACGTAAGCTGTTTGGAGGATCAACAAGCAGGAAGGAGGCGAAAAAGAATTAACCCCAACACGGAACACCGAGAATCGATCGAAAGGAGCAACCGCCGGATCCGGGGGAATCCTGCCCGTTCCGCGAGTGAGTGGACAGCGGACGCGTGAGGGCGGCGGCGCTGGCGCCATTCCGGCGAGGCGAGCTGGCAGTGGGATTGGGCGCTCGGGCGCGGGAGTGAGTGGACGGGGACGCGGGGCGGCGGTAGCACTCCGACGAGGCGAGCTGGTGGCGGGATTGGGCGCTCAGGCACGCGATCTCCCACGAATCCACTGGGCCTGCCCCGTCATCTGTGCCGCAGCCCGACTCCGCCGGCATGGAGGCCCTTGCCTGGGCAGCCGCCGCCTCGGCGTTTCGTCTCCGGAGGCACTGCGAAGAGGGCCATTGATCTCGGTGTAGCTTCACTTTATGCATTTCGGGTGGAGTTTCTCTACAAGAGGTCAGATAAGTACTTGGCAGTTGGCATGGCGGCGTGTCAGGCTGGTTGCAGCGGTGTGGAGGGAGACCTCGACCTTCGCCGCTGGCTGATCTGGGGCGGTGCAGAAGGAGAGTTCAAAAGCAGCTCGCGGCTGCACTACGGCTAGCCGGAGGGAGCTGGGCAAGAGATACTGAGGGGCTCTACTGCCTCGAGCATGGCATACAACCCGATGGCATGATGCCAAGTTAGCTTTTTTATCTTTCAATTCTTTCACTTGTTTGTCTTTTACTTTCAGAGCTTACAAAAGCTTAGATGCTGCTTACAAAAAATTCAGATACAATATTTTGATTGCAGATTGCATATATTCAGCAAGTAGATGCCTTGCTACTAGCCGGTCAGTGTTTGTGTCCAGCTTGGGCTAGCTAAACTCAATAGTGTTTGTCCGGCTTGGGCTGAAATTTTAATCAGTCTAGCTAGCTCTTGCTTCGTACTTGATCCAGCCTACGGATCAATTAAGGCATTTCCTGAATTAACTTTGCATCTACCGCAAAGTAATTCAGTTGATGTGTTTCTTCGTCCAAAAGTACCGACTGCTAGGATCACACATCGTGCTCGTCAAAACGTATACTACGTGTTCAGGTGTGCGCCAACACTAACCAAACACATATGACAACACCGACGCCACCTTGTAAGATTCGAGGACCCGGTGGTGAAATCAAGCGGACAAAATAGGGTGGCCATGTCAAATGAAGTCCAGCATGACTTGGTTCATTGTGTACGTGTGCATCTACTCACCAAAAAAATAAGGTTGCTCGGCATACTAGCTAGCAAGCCTCTCAGAAATTTCATCCATTAACACATATGACAACACCGACGCCACCTTGTAAGATACGAGGACCGGTGAAATTAAGCCGACAAAATGGGGCGGCCATGTCAAATGAAGTCCAGCATGACTTGGTTCATTGTGTACGTGTGCATCTACTCAGCAAAAAAATAAGGTTGCTCGGCATACTAGCTAGCAAGCCTCTCAGAAATTTCATCCATTTTGCCTTCTTCCAAAATCATGTACACGTGTGTACATTGTTGTGGCCAAAAACATCGACCAGCAAGTTTGTCCGGGATACTTCGGTACACAACGACATTCGGGGCATCACCAACATGGCAAACAAGCAAATCCTGAACTTCTTTGAACAACAAAGGGGCTATACTGAGGAGGTGTGGTGCGAAGGCCGCACACGATAAGTGCGGGGGAGCTGCGGGGGCACACAACAGAGAGGTTGAGGAAGAGCTCGCGGAACGAATATGTTGATAGGGTAGGCAAACACACAACGTGGCTTCACCTCTTCCACGAGACCTTGCGGTTTCTACTCTAGCCGGGGCTCCACGCCGATATTTTCGAGTTGAGGTCAGCATCATGGACAACCGTGGTCATGTGACTGTTAGAAATACTATCCCGCTCACTCTGTCAACCGCATAGCCTCGCCGCGGGTCAAGATTGTAATTGTCACTTTGAGGTCGAGACATCTATTCTGTATCTGGAAAAAAGGATAAAGCCACGATAATGATTGGACGTCGTGTTGATCTCCCGTGGCAACGCACGGGCATGTTTACTAGTAATTATATAATAGATATAAGGTCAGCCCAGCGGGTGCTGTAAGCGTCGAGACTCATGTCTTTCCTTTTTATATAAGGTCACAACCTAGCCCGTACGTTTCTCCTGCAGGCCGAGGCCCAAATAACATCGCAGCGAGTCGTTTAAAAACAGACTGCAAATTAATACCACCTCGCATATCTCTCCCTACAAATTGTAAAAGCGTATTATATAAAAAGAAAGCGTATTGTGATGGTGAACACGATAAAGTCAATCCGTGCTTTATTATTAGGGAGAGATAATAAAGCCCATAAACATCCAAAATAGATAATATAATAGCATGGAACAATCAAAAATTATAGATACGTTGGAGACGTATTAGCGTACCGCAAAACGAAGGAAACGGACTTGTGTTGGAGCGCTATGGTCGAAATGAGGGTCCTGTTCATCGGGAGGGGTGTGGCGTACCGCAAAACGGGACTCCACGGGATACTGTTCATCTCCATTGTCGACCCCCTCTAGCCTCCACGGGCTACTGTTCATCCACCCTCGACCTCCTCCAGCCTCCACATGCGACTGTTCATCCACGGGGCTCCTGTTCATCCAGCCTCCACCGCGCGCTACTCCACCAGCTACTGTTCAACCAGCCCTCTCCATGGGCTCCTGTTCAACCACCCCTCCACGGGCTACTGTTCATCCAGCCCTCCACCTTCTACTGTTCATCCAGCCCTCCACGGGGTCGTCCTGTTCATCCAGCCCTCCACGGGGTCCTGTTCATCCAGCCCC
>NC_041392.1:585531925-585535664 GCF_002162155.2 Triticum dicoccoides | reverse complement strand
CCAGCAACGCTCACTGTTCATCCAGAGGCAGCATTGATCAGCTTCAGTTAGCAGCAGTAGCGAAAGAATCGCTTGATCGGGTTCAGTTAACAGCCATCGATCGATCGCTCGGGTTCAGTAACGCGTAGCTTGCAGTGCAATCGCTCGGGTTCAGTAGGCGAACGCCTCACTCGGGTTCAGTTAGAGCCCAACGCCTCGCACACACACGCGTACGTGTACTAGACAAACGCGCATCGCTCGGCCCCGACCACCCACCGTAACCGGGAACACCCCGATATTTTCCTCGCCCTCGCTTCTACCATAGCTTTTTTCGTCATGGACGGCCCAAAGAATGTCATGCAGCTGCGTCTCCGGCCTGCCCAGGACGAAAAGCCCATTTTCTGTCATGATTTTTTGTCATAGAAGTAGGAGCCCACCACATCTATGATGATACCGGGTTTTGTCCCAATTATCATCATAGAAGTGTCATAAATATGACAGGAAAAAAATTCGTTTGGCCAAAATGTCAGGGATGTGTCTTTTTTTGTAGTGTATATCCCCGACAGCGTCTCTCTTCCTTCGTTGCTTATGAGGCGGAGAAGGAGGCGGAGTGCTCTGATGCGCCGGAGCAGCCGGAGCGGCAGCGTCTGTCCTCCTCCGTTGTTGACGAGGCGGAGGAGGAGGTGGACTGCTCGGACGCGTCGGAGGAGGTGAAGGAGGAGGCGGAGTGTCAGCCTCACACGCAGGAGCAGCTGGAGAAGGAGGCGGAGTGCCTTGATCACTCGCTAGTGGAGGGGGAGGAGGAGGCGGAGTGCCCTGACTCGCCAGAGGAGGAGGAGGAGGCGGTGGCGTCCAGTTCGGAAGCTTGATGTGCTCCTTCCGCCAGACATGGAGTCTTCAGAGCAAGACCCAGCTGAGTCTCCCTTCACCTGTAGGGTGGTCAAGCTCGAGCTCCTCAAATCCCTCTGTTACTTCATCCACCATCACAATAGCATAGCCATGTGGAATCGGACGGCGGTGAAAAGTTCCATCGGATTGAGGAGGTGCAACAGAGCCGACAGCCGCCTTGACTTTGAGGTTCTGCCATTGCATCATAAGCTGGCAATGTTGAGCCTCCATGATAGCATCCACGGGGTAGCTAGGAGCCGTGAAGCCAGGCTGCTGAACGAGCTCGGTGGAAGCCACGCTGCTTCTCCACTGAGATGGCGGGGTAGCTTCTGGGATAGCTCCGACAGCTTGCTGGCTCTCAACCTGTTCCTCTAGCTTTTGTACTCTTGCATTCAGCTTCTGCATTTCGCTCTGCTCCAGTTTCCTCTTCCTCTCCCGGGTTTTGTAACCGTCTGCGTCGGGAAACCCAACCTTCCATGCAATGGAGCCTATCGTGCCTCGTGTTTGTCCAGGGTGCTTAGGATTCCCGAGGGCCTCGTCCAGCTCGTCATTCTCTCTGTCGGGAACGAACGTCCCTTACTGCGCTGCGGCGATACACTTCTGAAGCTTCTTGACAGGTGCTGCAAGTTGCTTGACCATCCAAACACACTTCCCTGTTTCAAGGTCCAAGGTTGCCCCAACCCCGAAGAACCAAGTCCTTGAACGGTCTGGCCAGTTCAATATCTCTGGTTCGACCCCTTTAGCAATCAGGCCATTCTCAGCCTTGTCCCACAACGGCCGGGCTTTGAGGTAGCCAGCTGACTCCGTGCGATGGTGATACAGCTTCTTTGCAACATTTTTCTTGTTTGTCTCTGAGATCATCTTACTCCCGTCTGATGTCTTGTAGGCCACAAATGCGGGCCAGTGATCTCTTATCTTCTCAAATCGGTCGGTGAATTCTGGAGTCTTCCCTTTGTCAACATACGTTGATTTCAACTCATTCTTCCACCTCCTGAATAGATCTGCCATGTTCTTAAGAGCATGAGCCTTGACCAATGGCTCTATAACTGGTTTATCCGGATCCTCCTCTGGCGGTAGGGTG
Organism: Triticum dicoccoides; assembly: GCF_002162155.2. Lineage (NCBI taxonomy): Eukaryota > Viridiplantae > Streptophyta > Magnoliopsida > Poales > Poaceae > Triticum > Triticum dicoccoides. The sequence goes on along the minus strand of NC_041392.1, from coordinate 585,533,716 downwards.
AAATTTGCCTTCAGCGAAGTCCAAAGATCATCTTTCTGTCTATCATTGACATAAGGAACTTGAGGGTCTTCGTTCTTAGGCTTATTCCATAGCTGGATGCCGATCGGGATCATGTCCCTAATAATAGCCCCGCACTGAGCAGAAAATGCTTCCTTGGTCCGCCTGGGTTCAATCGGTTGGCCATCGTCTGAGATTGATGTGATCGTGAACCTTTCATCCTGGCGCAACCTTTTCTTCGGGCCTCGCCTCGTTATCGAAGGTTGGCTCGATCCGGAGGGCTATAAAAGAAGGAAGAAGAGTTAATATATGTACATACCAAAACAATTAATGCATCAATTAGCTAGTCAGCACAGGCTTAATTAATATATATACCTCGCCGGACTTCGCAACAGCTCCCGCCTCCGTTCAGTCACCGGAGCCGTCATCACGGTCTCCTTCTTCCACCGGCATTTGGTCACCGGAGACATCATGATCATGTCCTTCCTCCTCCATTGTTCGATCACCAGAGCCCGCTTTACCCTCTCCTTCCAGACCATCGGTGTCATTGAGATACGAAAAGATATCACCTCTGCCGAACATTATGTCCCCCAACAACTATTCTGTTTCCAAGTCTCTTTGCTCCATAGTTTCTGCAAATATTACAACATGGCAATTACTATACAGACATGAGAGATGGATATATTAGTGGCAAACATAGACCTAGCTAGCTAATCACAACAAGGAATATTAATTAGTGGCCTCGATGCTTCTACGGTTTGGGGTGGCCTCGACAATGCTTCTAGGGTTTGGGGTGGCCTCGACGACAACGCTCTTTTAACTTGGTAAATTTGGGTGGCCTCGGCAACGCTTCTAGGGTTTGGGGTGGCCTCGACGCTTCTAGGGTTTGGGGTGGCCTCGGCAATGCTTTTAGGGTTTGGGCCGGACCGCCTCTCTCATGAATGTCCGATGTCCGGACCGACAAGGGATTTAACAAAATGGCGCCATTCTGGATGTGCAAAAAATGGTCCCTATTTTTCCTGATCTCATCTACCCTTCTATATGTCACGTTGTCTAGTGTCAAATGATTCAAGAAAACCATGGCTTCATCATTAGCTGGAAGTAACAGGCGCATGATATGAAGCTCTCCAAAGTTATTTTGGAACGGAGTCCTGATAGGATAATTTGCTTTTTGGTACAAAGTTCAACAAGAGCCTTTCGAATATCGCTATTTGGAAGGCCTTTGCTGAACTTCGTACCAAAAATCGAATTATCCTATCAGGACTCCATTCCAAAATAATTTTGGAGAGCTTCATACCATCATGCGCCTGTTACTTCCGGGTAATTATGAAACCATGGATTTCTTCAATACTTTGACACAAGAGAATGTGCACATATAGAAGCATAGATGAGATAAGGAAAAATATGGATCAACTTAATTATGCACATCCATAATGGGGGCATTCTTGATAAATCTATTATAAGCTCGAGAGAGTTTGTCGGGTAGGGGCGGGAGAGGGTAGGAGATCGACAACATTTTTTTCTAGGGTTTGGGGTGTCCTCGAGAGTTGGTCGGGCGAGAGGGGGTTGATCGATGCCCCCCTCATGTCGAAGTTACCGGAGTTTTCTTCTAGTGTTTTGGGTGGCCTTGAGAGTTTGTCGGGTAGGGGCGGCAGGGGGCAGGAGATCGACAACGCTTTTTTCTAGGATTTGGGTGCCCTCCTAGCACAACATAGCGACCCTCGACGCCTTGGCGATCCTTAACCCTCGACCCTCGACCCCTCGATGACCCTTGACCCTCTACCCTAGTTCCTG